>NC_143422.1:17083823-17239117 GCF_059467195.1 Physcomitrium patens | reverse complement strand
TCGAGAAAGTGGCGCCACTCTTGGAAAGAATCTACTATAGCAAGGAATTCCTTATCGTGGATCTCATAGTTGATCTCAGCAGCAGAGAATTTTTGAGAATAGAACGCAACTGGATGGAGCTTCTCATCTATGCCCATCTGTGAAAGTACAGCTCCCAAAGCAAAATCCGAAGCATCTGTCTCCAAATAAAAGGCTTTTGTAAAGTCCGGATGTACCAAGATTGGAGCTGTAGTAAATACCATCTTCAAATCTTGGAATGCTTTTTCTGCGATAGGTTCCCATTCGAGCTCGTCCTTGCACGTTAACCGAGTGAGGGGGGCAGCAACTTGAGAATAATTCTTGATGAAGATTCGATAGTAGTTAGCAAATCCAAGAAAACATTGTACGTCCCTAACCATCTTCGGAACTTCCCAAGACATGATTGCTTCCACCTTCTTTGGATCCATCTTCAAGCCTTCCATAGTCGCGATGAATCCCAAAAACTCCATCTCAGTTTGGTAAAATAAGCACTTCTCGAATTTGGCATAGAGTCCTCGCTCCCGTAGTTTTTTGAGTACCAAACGAACGTGCTTCTCATGTTCTTCCTCGTTCTTAGAAAATATCAAAATATCATCTAGATAGATGACAACAAAATCGTCTAGATGCTCTCGAAAGATGTAATTCATCATGTGTTGAAAGACTGCTGGAGCATTAGTAAGACCAAATGGCATGACATTGTATTCAAAATGGCCATACCTTGTTCGAAAAGCTGTCTTCCATTCATCTCCTTCCTTGATTCGCACAAGGTTGTAAGCTCCCCTTATGTCAATCTTTGTAAAGATCCTTGCACGCCCAAGTTGTTCTAGAAGACCAGAGATCAAAGGCAGTGGGTAGCGATTCTTTTTTGTCACCTTGTTGAGACCTCGATAGTCCACGCACATCCGTAGTGAGCCATCCTTCTTCTTCACAAATAAGATTGGTGCCCTAGCTGGCGACTTCAAATGACGGATGAAGTTCTTGGCTAGATTCTCGTCAATGTACTTCCGCAACTTGGTCAACTCCGTCTGCGACAAATTGTAGATTGATCCAAAAGGTGGTTGTGCTCCTTCTTGCAATTCAATGGCACAGTCATAGGGTCGATGCTCTGGCAGCATATCAGCATTCTTCTTTTCAAAGACATCTTTGAATTCTTCATACTGCTTTGGAATAACTAAAGTTGGAGTTGCATCTTCTCGAGTCGGAGTTGCGAAGATGACAAGAGGTGTATTTTGCTTGGCTTCTTTCATGAAAGCCCTTGCAGCTATAAACAAGGATTTGTTTCTAAACATTGTCTTGGCAGATTCCACCTTCAAGGAGTTTGTTGGAAATGTCACTTTCCGCAACTTCCAATCTATCAATGGATTATATCTATCAAGCCAAGATAGTCCCAAAATGATAGGACATGAAGGGGTCTTGATAACATTAAACACAATATTACTCTCATGGTTTTCAAGACGTACCTTCAATGGTTTAGTTTCATGGATAACATTGCCCGAAGACAATGGTCGTCCGTCTATGACTTCTACATGGACAGGCTTAAGTTTCTTTACAAGAGAAATATTGTAAAGCTTGGCAAACTCTTCATCTATAAAGCAAGCGGATGCACCCGAGTCTAATAAAGCATCGACTTGTAGTTCTTGAATACCCAGATGTAAAGGTACCATAAAACAATCTGAAGGTTGAGCTGAGAGAAAGGGACCTTGATTAATTTTGGATGTTGAGATGTCCAGCCGCACGGTCCCTATTGTGGCTGGGCGTCCTTGTTTTCCTGCATGCTTGTACTCCTGAGTCTTGTTTTTTGAGGCTTCTGTTTCTTCCGACAATCTACAGCTTTATGGCCCGCTTCTCCGCAATATAAACACAAGTTTTGTTCAAACCGTCGCTTCCTTTCCTCAGTTGTGAGGGGTTTGAAACGTACTGCATCAATTTGCATGGGTTCAGGATCTGTGGAGTGATTCTCTGGACCTTTTGAAAATGTAGCAAATGCTCCATCATTTCTCCAACCTGATCGTCTTTCTTGTCGTAATTCAAAGAGGCGGTTGTCACAAATAATTGCCTGAGATATAAGTTCTTCTAAAGTATCCACCTTAGGCATGGTGATCAATAAGTTCTTGACATCATCTCTCAGTCCATATTAAAATCGTGTCATGAACGCCTTATCATTCCAATTAAGATCACATGTAAGCTGTTGAAATTCTGCAGCATAGATTGCAACAGAACGTGATCCTTGTCGCAGATTTTGTATCTTTCTTTCAGCCACTCTTTCTCGATCGCTATCTTCAAACGCAGCAGTAAGTCTCTCTATGAAAGCCTCTAGGTCGTACAATATTAGAGAATCCTTTTCCAATAGTGGAGCAAACCAAGAACGAGCATTTCCTGATAGAAGAGTACCTATGAAAGCAACCTAGGTAAATCCATTCGGATAACGAGAAGGGTATAGGCGTAGGTAAAGCCGTACTTGTTGCACAAAACCTCGGAAGTTGGCTCTTGTTCCGTCAAACTTGTCTGGCATACTCGCTTTTGGTTCTTTCGTACTAATCCTTGAAGTATCAATAGGGGTCGTATGTGACACATGTCTTGCTTCTCTCAATCGAATAATCTCTTGTTGTAGGCTATGAATTTTGCGTCTAGCTTCTTCGGTCACTAGATCAATTTGAGGTTCTTTACTTGGATTGCGAAGAAATGCAATCTCCTTTCGTGCACTATTCATAAGAGCTTGAAGATCTGCAAGAGTTGCCACTCTATTGTCTACTTGTGGAGATGCACTGTCTATGACCTGGTCTACTTCCATATTTAGAGAATAGATGGATTAAAATTTTGAGAGAAGAAGAAATTGCTAAGTCTCTTGAAGAAAATTGTAGCACTACCTGTCACTAAAACCTACTTGGAGAAAAGGAAAAAAAAAAAAAAAAAAAAAAAAAAAAACTCTAAACGATTTCAGTTTTAGAGGAGGGTAATCCACAACCTCTAAAAATGCCTCAATGCTTTCGAGAAGAGGGGTAATCCGCACTCTATCAAGAAGGCAAAGCTCTGAAATCGATGTTAACAGTCTTTTCTACTAGCTATGCTAAACAAAAAGAAGGAATTAATATCAGTCCAAGAGAGGGTAATCCGCAACCCTTAGAACGCTCAAGTATCTCCAAGGAAAGGGGTAGTCCACTCTCTGCCTCAAAGAACTAAGCTCTGATATTGTGATTGAGAAAATATCAGTTTAGAGGAAGGTCATCCGCAACCCCTAAAGCGCTAGAACACCTTCAAGAAGAGGGGTAATCCGCTCTCAAACAAGAAGGATTCAGCTCTGATATTAAGATAAAGGTAGTCTCGACAAACTGTCACGGACACAAAATACAGACTTGAAATCTAACAAGAAGTTCAAGAAGAAGTGGCAGAACTAGATTAAACAGATGAGTACAAGAACAACACCAGAAAGGTGAGCTAGAACTCCAAGAGATGTGTTGTCGAGACTGAAGAACTCTTCAGCCTCGACTCCTATATATACTACTGGCCTATGGTTCTAAGGAAGCGCATCAAGAAGCTTCCCAAGAACTATGAAGCTTCTCGAGCAACTACCCAAGAGCTAGGAAGCTTCTCAAGTAACTTCCTAGAATCTACTAGAATATTCTAAGAATCTTCTAGAGCCTTCTAAGGGAATCTTCAAAGAATCTTTAGGAAATCTTTGAAGAATACTCTAAGAGAATATTCAAGGAATCTTCTGGAAGTTTCTAGAGACTTCTTTCTAGAAGGTTCTAGAAACTTGTCTCTAGAAAGGTCTAAGGACTGTGTCCCTAACATCATTTTAGGATTATCATATTTAAAAAGATATAATCAGTAGATAGACTTGATTTCTTGGAATCTTGATTTTTCCTATAATTTAGTCCAAGATCCTAATAGGCAAGTAAAAATCTATAAGTCTAGCACTTCCGAATCCTTATTAATAGGTATCCTCTACGTTTGATTTCAGGACTTTTTGATCAACTAAATCAACCAAAGATCTATACAGAAATAAATCTACGAAGAGCATATAATCTGATCTACATCAAAGAAAGAGATGAATGAAAGATTGCTTTCGAATGTAGGTATGGATATTTTGAATACAATGTCATGTCTTTTGGACTCACAAATTCACTAGCTGCTTTTCAACATCTAATGAATGATGTCTTTTGTGAGTTTCTTGATGATTTTTTCATTTGTTGTTTAGATGACATTTTAATCTATTCTAAGAACATAAAAAAGTATGAAGTTCATGTTTGTCATGTGTTATAAAAATTAAGAGATGCAAGATTATATGCAAAGATGAAAAAGTGTGTATTCCACACTACTCAAGTTAGCTTTTTGAGATATATCATTTTCAATGAAGGTCTTATGATGGATCCAAAGAAGTTTCAAACTATCATAGATTATAATATTTTAAGAATAGTAAGAGATATGCAATACTTTTTAGACTTTGCTAATTACTATCAAATCTTTATTAAAAAAAATTCTCAAGTTGTAGCTCTACTTATATGTTTGGCTGGTAAAGACAAACTTAAGTGGAATAAAGAAGCCAAAGCACCATTTATTGCTTTGAAGAAGGAATTTATTTTTCCACCAACTTTGTATCAAGTCAACTTTTTTAAAGCATTCTTTATGGAAATAAATGCATCAGACTTTGCTTTAAATGCAGTATTGTCACAAATGGGAATAGATGATAAATTCCATTTAATAGCTTTTCATTCTAAGAAATTTTCAATAGCTGAGATTAAGTATGAGATCCAAGATAAAGAACTTCTTGTAATTATGGATTCATTTTAAGAATGGCATCATTATCTAAAAAGTACTTCAAGTCAAATCATAGTATATACAGATTACTAGAACCTTAAGTATTTCATGTCGGCATGTATTTTGAATTACCACGAAGCCCATTGGAGCATGTCGTTATCAAGATTTGATTTCAAGATTACATATCAACCTAAAAAATAATAAGCTTTATCAGATGCTCTTTTTAGATGTTCTTATCTTGCACCAAAAAGAGACATAACTTTTGATCAAAAAAGAAAAATCTTCTTGAAGCCAGAATATTTTCATCTTTGAGCAATGAAATTAACATTGATTGTTGATTTGAAATTTTTTTAATAAATTCAATTAAATATGTCCTCTGATTTTCTTCTTTATGATATCAAGAATCTTTCTTCTAGGTCTCATGATGTTTCAAAGTTCAAGTTCAAGTACAACCTACTCTATTTCAAAGATCATCTATATATTCCAAAAAGAGAAGCATGTTTACATGTTCTTCAAGCACATCATGACTTTCCAATAACAAGATATTTTGGATACAATAAGACTTTAGAGCTTATATCTAGAGATTTTTGGTAGCTGCAAATGTCGAAGGTGGTAAAAGACTTTGTTCAATCATGTGACATTTATTCAAGATCAAAAATTCCTTGTCATTGATTCTATGGACTTCTCTAACCATTGCCTATATCCAAACAACTATAGTCTTTAATTTCTATGGACTTTATTATAGATCTTTTAAGTTCAAGTTCATATGACTCTATATTCATAATCATAGATTGTTTCACGAAAATAGCATATTTTGTATGATGTAAAAAATCTATTTTAGATAAAGAAATAGCTAAGCTTTGTATTAAGAATATCTATTGCTATCATGGATTGTCAAAGGATATTATATTAGATAGGAGGAATCAATTTATATGAAGATTTTAGAAAATCCTATTGAAGATTCTAAAGATGGATGTAAAGCTCTCTTTGGCTTTTCATCCTTAAATTGATAGACAAACGAAATAGGTAAATCTAATTCTGGAGCAATATTTGAGGTATATCATCAACTATCATTAAGATGATTGGATAATTCTTTTGCCATTGGTAGGATTTGTATACAATTATTTTGGTACATTCTTCTATTTAACAAAAGACTTTTTTTGCTAATTATGGTTACCATCCATGACTTGATACTTTTGACTTTTTAAAAGTTGATAATCTTGTGGTGAAAGATTTAATAAATCGTTTGTTTAAGCTACATGTAATAATAAAGACACAATTAAAAAAGCTCAAGAACGACAAAAGATCAATGCAGATATCTATTGCAAAGAGAAACTACAATTCAACGTAGGTGAGAAGGTATGGTTATTTTATCACAATATCAAGACTATTTGTATTTGTGACAAGTTGAACAATTGTAAGCTTGGACCTTTTTCTATTAGTGAACAAGTCAATTTTGTTGCTTATCGATTATATTTACTACAGTCTATGAAGATCTACCTTATATTTCTTGTGTTCTTTCTTAAACAATATAAAATAGTGAATATCTAGAGAAGAAGACAAATACCACCTCTTCCTATAGAAGTGGATAATAATTAAAAGTTTGAGGTGGAAAAAGTCTAAGATTTAAGGCAACACAAAAATAGGTTAAAATATCTTATTTATTGACATAAATATAATATTAGTAAATGTACATAGGAGTGAATAAAGAATCTTTTAAATGAAGTAAAGAAAATTGAAGCTTTCTATCAATGACATCCATCAAAATTAAGATAAAAAATAGCAAATCTTTATTATAAAAGAAACAAGATGAAAAGAAGATGACACTCTACCTTCTATCTTTCTTTGTAGCTTCTATGTAATTAAGGAGATAGAAAACCAATAACCATTAAATTCAACTGAAGAGCTTTTATTTGTAAACTTACTAGATGAGACATTGTGATTGTTACAACCTTCAAGATGATAAAATTAAGATAAAGATGTCACGGACATAATCATGCAAGCTAGTAATTACATATACAAATAGGTATAGAAGTAAGTAAAAGTAGATAAAAATAACTTAATTCTATAGTATTTAATATGGAAGCTTCCTAGAAGATTCATAGACGCTGCTTTGACTTCATAGGTGTCTTTAATTGACTTTTTGGATTAGAAACGTGGTCAAAAAAATGGCCATGTACCACACATGTTGTTAGCTTGAAGATCAAGCTAACTATGTGGCCTATACATAGAAAAACTTGCCTTGTAAGTCAAGGCATGTGTTCTACAAAGTCAACACATATTAGAGGTCTTATAGAACGTCGCCACGTTGTCATAATATGTGAAGTCTTGCTTGAGAATGCTCCGGGCATCTGGCTGTAGAAGAAAGAATAGAAATTGCGATAACAAAATCCTAAATAGAATACTAACAATCCTCTAATTAGATTATAATAATGGTAAACAAACGTAATCAAATTCAAAAAAACTCAAAGAAATTTCAAAAAAACAATAAAATTCTTAAAGAAATATTATAATGATCACAAATTTTACTCAAATATATGTCAATTCAACCTTAATTTAATTCTAGTTAAAACCCTATTGAATTTCACTCAACTTTAGACCAAACCTAATTAAATCTTAAACCCTAATAATTCCTAAACCCTAAGTCAAATCCTAAACAAATCTTAAATTAAATCCTATTTCAAACCCTAAACCAAACCCTAATCCAACCCTAAATCCTATCCTAAACTCTAATCCAAATCCTAAATCCTAAACCAAACCTTAAATCAAACCCTAACCAAACTCTAGTCCAAACTCTAATCCATATCCTAAATCAAACCCTAACCAAATCCTAAACCCTAATCCAAATCCTAATCCAAACCCTAATCCAACCCTAAACTCTAATCCAAATCCTAAACCCTAAACCAAACCTAAAATCAAACCCTAATCAAATCCTAATCCAAATCCTAATCCAAATTCTAAACCCTAATCCAAACCCTAATCCAAACCCTAATCCAAATCCTAAACCGAACCCTAGCCAAACCCTAATCCAAATCCTAGTAATTCCTATGACAAATTTAAACTTCAATATCTAATGAATAAACCTTTGATCTCAATTCAAAATTTTCGCACTTCTTAAAAATCAAGTTCAAAACAAGCAAAATTTTTTTGAAAAGGATCGGAGTTACCAAATTGACGAAAACCTCAAAAATGTGTTCGGGTGTTAGTTGGCCTCCTTCTCCAATCTTGTTGCCAACCTTCCAGAGCCAATTTCTCTTCTTTGCACCATTCGATTGGTTTAAAATTTCTCATGGACATAGGAAAACAAGTCTAAAATCCTCTCACATAAGTTTTATTCCAATCCAACTAGTAAATTAAATGAAATCTTAAAAATCCTCACTGAACCTAAAATTCTATATTCAGAGACCTTGACTCACTTAAACTTCAATATCTCTCAATTCAACCGTTAGATCAAGCTCAAATTTACAACATGTATTCAACACAACTATAAACATGAATCTAAAAAAATTCACCCGTAGATCTACAACAAAACTCTCGAAATCACTCAAAACATAAATCCCATTTTATTTTATAAAACCCAAGTCATCCAAAAAAAACTCAACTTTGCAAAGCTCTTACAAATTTATATCAACTCTAAATCACCCAAAATCAACGCCCATAGAAACCCTATCCAACCTTCTCTCCAATCCCACTCTCCGATCTGCCAAAAAATCCCAGAGTCGTCGTCGAGACTTGGTTTTGTGCCTCAGGGTCTGATTTCGACCCTGATTCATAACCGGCCCTCTTTGGGTATCAATATCTAGTTTTTCTAAGTAATTTTTTCTAGAATTTACTCTTAACTTTCTTCTAAAGATTCCTATATCATTTATTTTCCCAATCTACTTTGATTTGCCTTACTTATGGTACTACAAAGTAAGTAGAAGTCACCTTTCTAAAAGGCAGCATTGATACTTTTTAATTTTTCTACCCCTTTGGCTATTAACTATATTTCTAAGATAATTTGTTCTAATACTTTGAACTAAGATCTCTTAAATTATAATAATCTCCACACTCTTTCACCTATTAATCATGTTACATCACGACAACGTAGCCCCTAGTTAGATAGTATATATAGAGACAAGAGTGAAGGCTTCTTCACTCTTGTCAACTCCTTTCTTGCTTCCAGTCTAGTTTCAAGGGTCTCTAGTTTTCTTGTCTTTTGGCAATAGCCATTCTAGTTTTTCTTTCGATATACATACTTGTTTATTTATATTTTGTTACCTTTCTTTGAATGAAGGCTCACTTGTCTGAATTGTTTTTTCATTGAGTTCTTGTCCTTGACAGATTGACAAGAATACACCTACAATATCAGAGCTTTGTCTAATCTTGATTAAGAGTGGATTACCTCTTTTTCTTGATAAGATATAAGCATATTAGAAGTTGCGGATTACCCTCTTCTAAATTGATATTGTCCTTAGTATTTTCTTTATTCTCAAGTCCTCTCTTCTATTTGTCTTGAGCGATATTAGACATCTTCTCTCTTCTAAGTATTATCATGGCAGAACTTGTTGAAATGAAGAGTGCAATGGTACAAATGCAAGAGCAATTGAAGGAGTTAATGCTTGCGATGCATCAACTCAATTTACCACTACAAAGAGCAACAAGATTGGCAGGAAGTGAAGATATAGAAATGGTTGGAGCTGCTTCAATATCTACACCAAACCAAGTCCTTTCTGTTATGGTGGAATGCCCTTCAAATGTTGGAGAACCAAGAATTGCCCTACCTGAGAAGTTTGATGGCACCAGATCCAAGTTTCGAGGATTTATCAATCAAGTGCAACTTGTGATTAAACTTCAATCCCAAAGCTATCCAACTCCAGGATCGCAAGTTAGATTCATTGGTATGCTTCTTTCAGGTTCAGCACTATTGTGGTTTTCATCTTTTCTTGAATGACGAGATCTAATATTGGATAATCTAGAAGCTTTTTTGGTGGAGTTTCGATCCATGTATGGAGAACATGATGCAATTCGTGTTGCAACCAATAAGATCCATATTTTGCGACAAGGCAATTGATCAGTAACGTTATACGCTTCACAATTTTGACAACTTGCAACTGATATCAAGTGGGATGATGTTGCACTTATTAGTCAATTTTTCTATGGATTACAATATGAGGTAAAAAAATTAATGCTCAACTTACCTGATCCTCAAACATTGAGTCAAGCAATTGACTTTGCTGTGACGTGCAATAATCGCGTTTTTGAATTCCGATCTGAGAACCGTACAAGTGGACCTCAACGTTACTGTAATTCAATGGCAACACCAATACTTCTTCAGCACATACATTCGGAAGTAGAGGGAATGCAAATTGATGCAGTACATTTCAAACCTCTTACTGAGCAAGAAAAGACTCGTCATCGTCAAGAAGGATTATATTTATATTATGGAGAACCAAAGCACACTGCTTAACATTGTCCAAAGAAATGACGTAATCACAAAATGAGGAGAATGGCTGTGAAAGAAGACAATATGTCAGAAAATGAATTTGTCCAGCTACAATAGGGACGATGCGGCTGGAACCTTGCACAACATCCAGTAAAGGTCCTATTCTCTCCTCAGAGCCCTCTCTTTGTTTTATATTAAATGTTATTTTAGGATCTAAACATTACAAAGTCTCTGCCTTGTTAGATTCAGGAGCCTCAGCGTATTTTTTAGATGAAGAATTTACTAAAAGACATAGCATATCTTTAGTAAAGAAAACTAAACCTGTTCATGTAGAAGTCATAGATGGTCGTCCATTATCTTCTTAAAATATTACTCATGAAACCCTTCCTATAGAAGTAATAATCAATGGTCATAATAGTTTTGTAGTATTTAATATCATTAGATCTTTCTCTAATCCAATCATTTTAGGTTTATTGTGGTTAGAAAAATACAACCCTCAAATAGATTGGATTTCCCGAACTCTTACTTTCTCTAAAAGTATAACTAACAATGTAATTAATCAAGTAGAGAGTCCTAAGTCCAGTTCAATTAAACCCGTATTTACTGGTGCAAAAGCTTTCTTGCATGCTGCCATGAAAGAATCACCATATATTATTTATGCCACACCCGTTTCTACTGGTGAAAAGACTTCAAGTGGCATTCCAAGCCAATATCAAGAATTTCAAGATGTATTTGAAAAAAAAAATACGGATACACTCCCGAAACATCGTCCCTATGATTGCTCAATTGACCTTCAAGAAAGAGCACAACCGCCATTCGGACCAATCTATAGTTTATCACAAAATGAGTTGGCTGAACTCAAGGTGTATATTGAAGAAAATCTAGCCAAGAATTTCATACGCCATTTTAAATCTCCGGCAGGAACTTCAATTTTATTTGTGAAGAAAAAAGATAGATCATTGCAGATGTGTGTTGATTATCGAGGACTCAACAAGATTTTCATCAAGAACAAGTATCCACTACCTTTAATATCTGGACTTCTTGATCAGCTAAATCAAACTAAGATCTATACAAAAATAGATCTTCGGGGAGCATACAATCTAGTACGCATCAAAAAAAGAGATGAATGGAAGACTACATTTCAAACTAAGTATGGACATTTTAAATACAACATCATGCCTTTTGGACTTACAAATGCACCAGCAGCTTTTCAATATCTAATGAATGATGTTTTTTGAGAGTTTTTGGACGATTTTGTGGTCTGTTATCTAGACCACATCTTGATCTATTCTAAGAATCTAGAAGAACATGAACTTCATGTTCGTTGTGTGTTACAAAAATTAAGAGATACAGGACTCTATGCCAAGATAGAAAAGTGTGTATTCCACACTACTCAAGTCGATTTCTTAGGTTACATCATTTCAAATGATGGACTTATGATGGATCCTAAGAAAGTTTAAACTATTATAGACTGAAAGATCTCAAAAACGGTAAGAGATGTCCAATGTTTTTTGGGATTTGCCAACCACTATCGGATCTTCATCAAAGACTTCTCTCGAGTTGCAGCTCCACTTACACGTTTGACTTATAAAGACAAACTCCAATGGAATCAAGAAGCGGAAGTTGCTTTTGAATCTTTGAAGACAATGTTTGTTTCTGCACCAATCTTGTATCGTGTTGATTTTTCCAAAGCATTCTTTATGGAAATAGATGCATCGAACTTTGCTCTGGGTGCAGTTCTATCACAAATGGGAACAGATGACAAACTTCATCCAGTAGCCTTTCATTCGAGAAAATTCTCAGCAGCAGAAATCAATTATGAGATCCACGATAAAGAACTTCTTGCAATTGTGGATTCTTTTCAAGAATGGCATCATTATCTAGAAGGCGCTCCCAGTCTAGTCACCATGTATATAGATCACAAGAACCTCAAATATTTTATGTCAACACGCATATTAAATCGTCGCCAAGCTCGTTGGAGCATGTCTTTATTAAGATTCGAGTTCATCATCACTTATCGTCCAGGAAAACAACAAGGTTTGTCCGATGCCTTATCTAGACGTTCTTATCTTGCACCAAAAGAAGGAGATGCAACTTTTGAGCAATAAAGAACGGTTATCTTGAAGCCGGAGTAGTTTCATCTTCGAGCAATAAAATCAACATTGATTGTTGATTTAACTTTTCTTAAGCAAGTCCAATTAAGTATGTCTTTAGACCCTCTTGTTCATGATATCAAGAATAATTCTTCTAAATCTCATGATCCTTTTAAATTTGAATTCAAGAACAACCTACTCTATTTCGAAGGACTCCTATATGTTCCAGAAGGAGAAGCACGTTTACGTATTCTTCAAGCTCGTCACGACTTTCCAGCAACAGGACATTTTGGATATAATAAGACTTTGGAGCTGATATCTAAGGATTTTTGGTGGCCTCAAATGTGGAAGGCAGTTAAAGACTTTGTACAATCATGTGATGTTTGCTCAAGATCGAAAACTCCTCGTCATCGACCTTTCGGACTTCTTCAGCCATTACCCATTCCAGAACAACCATGGTCTTCTGTTTCTATGGACTTCATCACGAATCTTCCAATCTCAAGTTCTTATGACTCTATATTCGTGATAGTAGATCATTTTACCAAGATGGCACATTTTGTACCATGTACAAAATCTATCACAGGTGAAGAAATAGCTAAACTCTTTCTTGACAATATCTATCGCTATCATGGATTACCCAAGGATATTATATCAAATAGGGGAACTCAATTTGTATCAAGATTTTGGCGGACTCTTTTGAAGATTCTTAAAGTGGATATAAAACTATCTTTGGCATTCCATCTTCAAACTAATGGACAAACGGAGCATTTTAATCAAGTTTTGGAGCAATATTTAAGATGTACCATTAATTAGCAACAAGATGATTGGACAATTCTTTTGCCATTGGCAGAGTTTGTTTACAATAACACGGTACATTTTTCTGTAAAACAAACACCTTTCTTTACTAATTATGGTTATCATCCACGACTTGATACTTTTGACTTTTTAAAAGTTAATAATCCTGATGCGAAAGATTTAGCAATTCATTTATCAGAGCTACATGCAACGATGAAGGTACAGTTAAAAGAGGCTCAAGAACAACAAAAGGTCAATGCGGATGTCTATCGAAAGAAACAACCATCATTCATCTTGGGTGATAAGGTATGGCTACTTTGTTGTAATATCAAGACCACTCATCCTTGTGACAAGTTGGACTATTGAAGGCTAAGACCATTTTCTATTTTTACACAAATCAATCTAGTTACATATCTTTTACATCTACCAGAGTCAATGAAAATCCATCCATTATTCCATATGTCTCTTCTTGAACCATACAAGACAGTGGACATACCAAGAAGATGACAAGCTCCACCTCCTCCTATAGAAGTAGACAATAATGAAGAGTTTGAAGTAGAAGAAGTCTTAGATTCAAGGCAACGCCAAAATAAATTAGAATATCTTGTCCATTGGTGCGGATATGGTATTAGTGAACGCACATGGGAGCCAATAAAGAATCTTACAAATGCAGCAAAGGCAGTGGAGGCTTTTCATCGACGACATCTATCAAAATCAAGATGAAAACCTTCTTTATAAAAGAAACAACATCTAGGCAAGATAACATTCTACTTTCAATCCTTGTTTGTAGCTTCTTTATAGTTGTGACGCTCAGGAGATGGATAACCAACAACCAATGGATTCAACTCAAGAGCCTTCATTTGCTGACCTACTAGATGAGACATTACGATTGTCACAACCTTCAAGACGACGCAATCGAGATGAAGATCTTCAAGAAAGATATGTTCTTCCTCGAATAGATGGCGAAATACAACGCGTTTGGTATCACGATTTGGGAAAGGACTCCTGATGTTTGGTGATTTTGCTAGAGGTAGGAACTATTCTTGATGGTGTTCCAAATGTTCTATTCGAAGGAAGTTATGAAGGCCTCAACAATGATCAAATAACTGGGTGGTCTTCCCGCCTTGGTATGGGACACTACTGATGGTTGAAAGGCCCTATCAATCATCTTCGAAGAGAACAAAGATCAGAGTATGTGGCGAATATAATTTGTCGCATCATAGATTTCCTCAACATATGATGACCGCTCTTTGTGGAACTCGTCTCTAAAAGGGAGGGTAATATCAAGGACATACTCATCATTACATATACAAATATATAGAAGTAAGTAAAAGTAGGTAAAAGTAAATTAATTCTATAGTATTTGATATGGAAGCTTCCTAAAAGCTTCATAGATGCTACTTTGACTTCATAGGTGTCTTTAATTGACTTTTTGGATTAGAAACATGGTCAAAAAGTTGGCCATGTGCCACACATGTTGTTAGCTTGAAGATCAAGCTAATTATGTGGCCTACACGTAGAAAAACTTACCTTGTAAGTCAAGGCATGTGTTCTACAAAGTCAACACATATTAGAGGTCCTATAGAACGTCGCCACGTAGCCCCTAGTTAGATAGTATATATAGAGACAAGAGTGAAGGCTTCTTCACTCTTGTCAACTTCTTTCTTGCTTCCAGTCTAGTTTCAAGGGTCTCTAGTTTTCTTGTCTTTTGGCAATAGCCATTCCAGTTTCTCTTTCAATATACATACTTGTTTATTTATATTTTGTTACCTTTCTTTGAGTGAAGGCTCACTTGTTTGAATTATTTTTTCATCGAGTTCTTATCCTTGACATAAGATCCTCAAGAATAATATGTCTTTTTTCAAATAGATAGTGAGATACAATACATTTAGTATTACAACCTTAGAAGAGACTCCTGATGTTTAGTGATTTTATTAAAGGTAAGAACAATTCCTGACAATGTTTCAAATATTTTATTTGAAAGAAATTATGAAGGTCCCAACAATGACCAAATAACAAGGTGGTCTTCTCATCCTAATATGGGACACTATTGATGGCTAAGAGGGCCTATCAATTATCTTCAAAGAAAACAAAGATCAAAATATGTAGCAAATATAATTTAGTTTAACTAAGTTTTCTTCAATATATGAAGATCGCTCCTTGTGGAACTTGTCTCTAGAAGAGGAGATAATGTCAAGGACATATATAAGTATTCTAGTAAATACTTATATGATTAGGTAGAAGTAGGTAAAAATAAATAAAAGTAGGTTAATTTCATAAGAACTTTTAGAAAAGCTTCATAGATGTTGCTTGATTTTACATGTATTTGTAGTTGATTGATAGGTTAGAAACTTAGTCAACAAATTAATCATGTATTAGTAGCTTACGGAACAAGTTAATTATGTGGCATTCATATAAAAAACTTGTCCTGTAAGTTAAGATATGTGTCTTATTAAGTCAACATGTTTTAGAGGTTCTATAGGATATTGTCATGTAGCTCCTAGTTGAGAATATATATGGAGGCAAGAGTGAAGCCTTCTTCATTCTTGTTAATGCCTTCCTAGTCTTTAGTCTTGTTCTAAGACTTTTTAGTCTTCTTATTTTTTAGCAATAGCTTAGTATTATATCATCTTTAAATGACTTTCTAGCTCCTTTCAGTGATACAAGAATGTGTTGAGGATTTTCTTTCTTCAAGTTTCATGTCCTTGACAACAAACTAGAATGCAGTAAGATTAGAAATAGTCTCAATATAAAAATAATGATGTAAAATAAAAATATGTTGTTGCATTTGTTTCTAAAAGTAATAACAATGTGGAGTCTAATTATTCATTTTAAGAGGAAGAAGCTTCAAAAATAATTTGAATAAATGCTTATTTTTTATCTTACTTATATAAGCAATAATTTATCTTGATGACTAACCATTAATCTTTGAAGTAGCTTATAGAATAATTCAAGCTTATATGTAAGCTTGCTATATAGATTTTATTGTGTAATCAATATTGATGGATTGATATACATCAACAAGTGATTATATATGTTTCTCGATGTGAAGTGTGATTGAATTGGATCAAGCTTTAATATCTTATCACCTTAGTTGAAGCCTTTATCTATTATAAATTTGGACTATTGTTAGTCTTTGGATATTACTAGACTACTTGTTATTATTCTACATAGAATTAAGTACATATTTATAATGCTAGAGTATTATAGCTAATTAATTGAACTTATATCTTTATTACAAAATTCTTTAAAATTGTCAACTATGTCTTTTTTAATTGTATATTAATACATTTTAGAGCACCTATTGAAGTCTTACTAGATTAAAAGAGAAGATTCTTTGAAACTTTTGAAGCTTTATATACTAAAGCTTTAATGAATCATTGCACCACATCTAAAAACCATCCTAAGGTAGATAGCTTAGTAGAATGAGTTATTTAGACTATCAAATTTGATTTATAAAAATATAGATTACTTTATGGCAATTATTATGGTTGAAACTTAATATTACAATGAATCATTACATCTTTAATATACATTTTTAATAAGAATTTTTAATAAGCAAGATTTTTTTTTTTCTCTTTTATAGTCTTTATTAATTATTATATAGAGAAGGGACAATCATATCAAGTTTAGTATGTGAAAAACTAACTTTAGTTGTAGACTTAGATGACTTTGATATTTAGACTCAATATCTATAAGATCAAGTATAATTCTTTAAGGAGACCATGTCCATGGCTATTAAAAACTTATGTATTATTCAACATTATGATATCTTATAATATGCTTCTACTTATAGTAGAGTTTATTAACCTTAGTTGCAAAGATTTTCTAAGGAAGATTATGTGTATTTGTAATGTGAAGTGCATATAATACTTGATGTTTAGACAAGATACACAATTCTTTGTATTAAGGATGTATTGCTCAATAATATTTTTTTTACTTGAAGGAAAAGATAGAGAAGAATATTAATTGCATTCAAAGAATTGTACTTCTTATTATCTTTCTGATGGTGATTTTTTACATTTTAAATTAGAAATTGTACCAATTGATCTTCTTTGTTTTATATGTTGTGAGAATATAAAAGCTACTATTATGCCTTTGTGTGATCAATGCTGACGTTGATGGCATATGGCATATTTGATACCACCTCTTTTGACTCTTCTTTTAGGAGTTTAGATTTGTCCTTATTGTAAAAAATCTTCTAATATTGCCTCATTTGTTGATAAGGATTAAATATTTTTTTTCCTACATTTGTCACAAATTTTGGTGGTCTAGTTGCTACAACATTATTGAAGCATTCACCTTTAATTTTGTATATTTTATTGTCCTAGCTAAGTGGAGGGGCTCCTAATGAGCTATAAAGGAGGGTAGAGTGACAAGACGCACTTAAAAGTGTGTTGGTTGTATATTTGTATTTGATTTAAATTACATACTTTATAATTGGTTTGTAGCATTCAATGTATTATATATAACAATATTTTTGTATATGACAACTGTCATGTAATGTAGCATTGGATACCAAATCTTGTGAGATATATATAATTTAATTTGAGATTAGTAGGCTTTCTATCTATTTAATTTTTTCTATTAATTGACTTTATTAATATCAATTAGAGTATGAATACTTAAGTAGAAAAACTCCCTTATCTTGACATTCATATCAAATCAAGTCTTATGAGTGATTTAAATATAAAAAATGTTTTTTGTAAAGAATTTCTTAGCTATGATGATTTGGCTATTTTGAAAAGTTTTAGGATTTTTTTCCACTCATGCATGTATTCTTAGATTCTTTCTTTGTAGTGTGAGAGATAGTTTGGCTTATTTGTATGTAAATTCATCATCTTTTCTTAAAAGTAGGTTATTTTTGCATTTGTATATGATTTAGATTACACACTTTGTGATTGATTTGTAGCACTCAATGTGTCATATATAATAATCTTTGTTTATACAACAAATTTTTAAAATAAAAATATGATTTTATATTTAAATTCTTTTTGTAAAGACTTTTTTCTACAAAAGATAACTTTACATTCTTTAAAAAATAAATGATGTTTCTAAATAAAAATAATTATAATAATTATAAATTTAGAATATATTAAAAGATGATATTTTTAAAGAATATTTTATCTAATTTATAGAATTATGAATCATTATGTATTACAATTTAAGATCATCATGTATCAAAGATATAATATTTTTTAAGTAATATTACTTAGACTGAAATCTATTTTTTATTTTTAAAACAAGTTTTACTTCAAAGATAATTTTTTGTGAGACTTTTCTTATGAATAGCATTTTAAATAAGAATGACTTCTCAAGAACCTTATAAAAATTTGATTATTAGAAATTCTTAATTTTTTTCATAACACTTAATTTTATACTGATCACATTATTTTTAATGTACTAACAAAAAATATTGTTGTTTTAATTGAACTATGTACCTATGCACTTTTTTAATGAGCTGAAAATTAGTAAGTATTAAGAGAAAAATTATCAGTTTAAAATTTGATTTTTATATGGAGGTTGCTTATTCAAAAGTTTACTCTTTAGGTACATTGGTTAAGAAGTTGCAAAGGTATTTACATTTTGTTTTAGAAAACTATCATTGTGATTATCTTTATTGTATTAGGTAGATGAATCTTATTGATTTTCTGTTGTAAGAAACAAGTTATTGTTGTTATTGTTATTCTTTAGTATTAGAGAATGTTTTTAGTTAGGAACGAATTAAGTAATAGCAACAACAATGAAACTTTGCATTCTAACAAGAATCTTTAGTACGTTTCTCTTTTTAATAAATCAAAATTAATGTCGTTCTTAAAAAATAAGAAATAATAAATTTTGAAATTTTGTATAAGTGTGAGTATCTCATAATTTGTTTTCACCAATTTCTTATATAAAATTTTTAAAAAAATAATAAAAAAATAAAAAGAAAAAAAAATGTAATTTTTTGATTTCATCATGGATTTTGGAGTTGGATTTTTTCTTCTTATATTTGTTCTGCCATTAAGATACAAAGAAATGAAATCTACCATGAAATTGTCTCCAAAATTTACAAAATCATTTAGATTAATAAGCATTATCAATAGAAAGATTAGTAATGTTCTAATAGTCTAGCAATAAAAGACATCTTATTGGTGGTATATTGGTTATCATTATGAATGTAATAAATTTTTTTATATTGCTACTATCTATTTTTTGTAAAGTCTCTTTTTATAAATAAAAATAGTAATAATAAGATCAAAATATTATTAAAAAATATAATAAAATCATAACAATATGTTGTGTTATATATATATATATATATATATACACATACATCAAAAGTTATAATGTTACATGGCTTTGTTATAAATGCTATTATACTCCCCTCTAAAAATACATATTGGAAAAGAATGTGTAATAAAATTGAATATAACTATTCAAAAAAATGAGTTATTATAAATCAAATATAGAATTTTCTTTTATTAATTCCTCAAGCATATTATTATTCATATACTAAACACAACAAATCATTGTTTTTTTTTTCTTTTTTTTTTTTTTTTTAATAATTTTTTTTGTGTTTTGATCAAACTAGAATAATCATTAGTATTACCAATATAACTAATAGTCTACAGAAGTTAAATTGCCTGAAATTTGTAAAGTCAGAGTTATATAATATAATTTTTTAAAATATTAAATCTACAAATAAAAATACCAAAATTTATCAAATTTTTTTTAATACTAACACATACAATAAATGAATATGAATATGATAAATTTGTATTATAAAACATTACTTATAATTGAATTTGCATCACACTACTAAACGAAAAAAAATATATATTTTTAAATTAGAAGACATGGATGCATTTCAAAGATTCTTTGAATAAATAGAAGTTTTATGATTAAAAGATTTTTTTTCTTTTTCTATTTTTTTTAATAAAAATATTCTCAAGCATATTTTATATATATATATATATATATATATATATATATATATATATACATATTTAAATAGATTCTATTCAAAATTATAATATATTTTGCATTCAAAAGAAAATTACAAATTGTAATTGTATCTTCAAGTGTCCTATAGACTTAGTAATTATGTTAAAATAAATGACAAAAAATGTAGAAGTGAATAAAAATTTTAAAATATGATTTTTTTAAATGTACAAGATTATTGAATGTAAGTAGAAGTATAATTCATGCAAATAATTATAAACATATGAGGAGATGATTGAATCAATCTGTGATTGTAAGGAATTTTATTTTTAATTTTTTTTGTAGAATTTATTTTAGTTAAATTGAAATGTAAGTGAGTAAGTGTATATTATTTTTGAAGGTAAATAAAGAAACTATTGTTTAGTTTAATGAATTTTAATAAAGTTTAATCAATAAATATATACATTATAATATTCTTTTAAATTTGTATGTTCTATAGTATCAATGTATATTATTTTTAATACTCTAATAAATTAGTAATAAAGTCATTGAAAATTGATAGCTAAAATTACTAGAAATCTTATAACAATAATATTCAAAAGTTAAAAAATATTATTAGATCTAATAATAACCTTTTATTCTTATTTTAAAAAATTGATATATTTAATATTAAATTATATTCAAATTAGAAAATATCTTTTTATAAATAAAAATTACAATAGATATAAAATTAAACAATGCTTGGCTTCTGTTATCAACTCTAACCTTGCCATTGATGCGTCTGTGAAAACATACTCTAACACAATAATTAATGGATTTTCTTACACAAGAGGTAATAAAAAAAAATCAACAGACTTGTATTTGCAATAAAGAAGTAGAAACAAGTTTAGGTGCAATATGAATATTGAAATTTCTTATATATACAAAATTGCTTGCAAATTTATTAATCCATACACATCTCACAAGCTCCACGTATAAATCAATATACTTATGAAACTTTAAAAAGTTCATAAAACATTTGCCAATTCAAATATTAAAAAGCCATCCACTAAAAAAAAAATCAAATACAAAATTACACAAAAATATGTAAAACACACTTAAATTCTGACCACAACTCATAAGTATCTATTATACATATAAATGCTTAGAATGTTCCAAAATTGACAGAAAATTATACAATCCACATAAAATGAGGTGTTTCCAAAATTAATTAAAAGAAAATGAAGGTGAGAACTTAGATAATTATGCACACACAATCTACAATGGTAGGTTCAATGCAGTCATGTAGAATTACTAAAAATGAAGACATGCATAGACTAGTGAAAGACACAAGGATAAGATGTCATTAAATAATTAAAAAAAGATATTAGTTATGGAGGTGCTACTACACTACACCATTACAATCATTCTAGTTGTTACAAACTATAATCTGATCAACGCTACCACATAGCCACCACCCATTCTCTACAACTTGGATGACAATGCAAGGGCATGAACACAACAGCAAGGAAAGTGGGGTGAAGGGAGGACGGGGGCTTATCAAATATCCAATGCGAAGCAACGCCACGTCTCACGAACCTATCAAAAGTGGCAACGAGAGCCGCAGCCACGTGGAGAGCCCATCGCGACGTCAGATCCCACGAAGTGGCGGTGTAGTGGCCATGGGTGGGGAGGCACGCCGCGACGCTACCTTGGGAGCGTCGTAGTAGCGTGTGAGGGCGGGCGAGGGTGAGGGAGACTTGAATTGGCCGCAATTGTTGCCGTCCTTCGAAGCTGCGAAATGTCGCCCTCGAACTGACCCATTCACGCTGTGCCACCACCACACCACACGGATTCCGCTTCTTCCAGCACACTACGGGACTCGCGCGGATTGGTCACCTGCTGGCGCAATTTCCATACCGGTCTATGTGTTTGTGCTTGGGGGTGTTGCAGACATATGTCTCTCATTCTCTCAGTCTTCAATTTCCACCACGACGGCGGCGACCACGACGACGTTCTTATTGTCCTTGAAAGCCCTTTGTGCTGAACTGCAGTTTGTGAGGAAACGCTCGCTTGGGTCTTGTAGTTGTTCTTGCAGGTTGTTGTGTTCTTTGCTACATAGTTTGGACTGGTTGTAGTTTGTGGGTCTTTGCGCACGGCGAGGTTTTTCGTCGGTTTGGATCCGTCGAGTTGTGAGAGGCGTGAATTTCTGAACGGGTATGTGAGGCGCCAGTAGTTTTTGTTTATTTATTTATTTGTTTTGTTGGATAATTTTCTGTTTGGTTTGGATAGGATGTATTCTGTGCTACTGTTTGACATCCGGTTTAGCAGGTCTAGCGTGCTGGAACGCTGTATTATTGAATTTGTTCATGAACTACAAAGTTGGGTTTTTGTGAATAGTCAAGTTATTTTGGGTTTTTCCAGTACGGATTGTCTTCCGCATGGGTTTGACTTCGATTTCTAAGCTTTCCAAGTTTTAAAAGGGAAAATCTCAATTTTTTTAATTCTGAGTCCTAGAGTTTCGAATTTCTTCTTACAACGGCTAAACATAAATTTTGCACCACTGAAAAAAATAAAAGTTAAATGAAATAAAATAAATCTTGTCATCTTGATGATCTTAGTTTCTTGTTGTCTCAGAGCTGACTTCGAAGTAACTTGAAACATTCATGCACGATATCAGATTCCCTGAGATTTAACGTTTACTTGACAATTGTTTTGCAGGTAGTTCCTTGGATTATTAATTTTTAAGTTTACTCGAAGAGTACTGAGCACAGTTGAAAGAAACAATGTCTACGATTACGGTACCGCCGTATCTTTCTATGTCGGACGATGTTCATGCTCTTCATCGAGCATTTAGAGGTGCGTCATATGTCAGCTGCTCAATTACTTAACCTCTGATTTCTAAATCCTTGTTATGTAGCTAATTTTAGAGGAATCCCATGAATGCTTAAGTCTCGTGGTCGCGTGACGATGTTGAGACGCGTAGAGGATTACGAAATTTTTACAACAATTAATTGAAATACCAACTCTGCTGTTTATACAAATGCCACATTCTGAAGCTGAATGGAAAAAACCATATATTCTTCTCTGAAGAGTGTTAGAAGATGTTAAGCTTTAGATCTTTTGTTGTCTGAAGCTGTAACCCTGCCATTGTTTAACTCAAGAGTCGTGGGTTTGGTGCTTTGACAGGGTTTGGCTGTGACGAGAAGAGGGTTATTCAGATTCTTGCTCACAGAACTCAACCTCAGCGTGATGCTATAGCTGATGCATACCAACGTCAATATGGAGAAAGCATTCATAAACGCTTGAAAAGTGAACTTCACGGAAAACTTGAGGTACTTACGAATCCTCTCTTGTCCGTTTTCGGGCATAAGTTGAGATTCTTCTTGATATCATAGAACAGTTTGTGTAGGATTTACCCTCGAGACATTTATAATATATATCATTTTGCACGTTGCACTGAGCCTCGTTTAATGTAATCCTTCTTGTCAATACTGTTCAAAATATTGTTTCTCGAGAACATGGCTTGCCACGGACATGTAACATTCTTCATGTCTTTGATACAGAAAGCGGTGCTTTTATGGATGATGACCCCTGCACAACGGGATGCAACATTGGTGAACGAGTCAATGAATGGGCTGGGTACTACAGATCACGCTTTGGTTGGCATTATCTGCACACGGACACCATCGCAGCACTATGCAATTAGTCAAGCTTATAATGCGATGTTCCGCCACACGTTAGAGCGTAAAATTGATGGCGATACTTCGGGAAACTATAGAAAGGTTAGTTGAACAAGTGTAAAAAAATAGACAAGTTAAAAGTGTAAGCCTTGATCTTTCATTGCAGTATTCGTGATGCAAAATAATGCCTAGAGTGTCAGAGTGTTCTTAAATGACAGTACCAATATATTATACTTACTTGAATGTGTACAAACATATACTCAAAAGTACATTGGAATCCATGTTGCTACTCTTCTACAGGTATCTTGCACGGCCATGTGGAAAAGTTACTGATTTTGATATGACTTTTATTTGCAGCTCTTGTTAGCACTTTTAAGAGGAAATCGCTCCGAAACACTTGCTGTGGACCCCAACTTTGCCTTAGCGGATGCACACGCCTTATACCAGGCAGGTGAAGCTCGACTGGGTACAGATGAAGACACTTTCATTCATATTTTGACAACCCGCAGCCCGGCTCAGTTGAATATGACGTTGCAATATTATCGACAGATATATGGCCGTGATTTTGAGAAGGTTGGTTGTAGAGTCTACTTCATTCAGCCATTCATGATGAAGATTTTGTCTGCTTGTTGACATAGTAAATGTTCCCTGTTCTGACAACTGGCTGGACGAGTTTTTAGAATGTAGGGAAGTGGGTGTGACGAAAGAGATGTGTAAAATATGTGGTGTTTCTATACGTCAGTAAAATCTTTCACAGAACGTGACAATATCTTTTTGTGGCACAGTCTATTAAGAGGGAGACATCGGGACATTTTGAAGACGCACTTCTGGCTGTTGTTCAATGCACTTGTTACCCTGCTCGATACTTCGCTCAAGTAAGCTGCTACTCTCTTGCTGCATATTCCCGAGGGTGGATTCGAACACATTAATGAACCAAAAAGCAAGAAAGAGAACGTTCTGGGTTTATTCTATTCTTGATAATTGTGGAGAGCCTTTTACGGACGATCTGGAACACTAACTGGTTCGCGATTTCTTCACAGGAACTGTATTCATCAATGAAAGGCTTGGGCACGAAGGATCGGGACTTAATACGAATTATTACAACACGAGCTGAGATTGATATGTACTACATTAAACAGGAGTTTCAAATCATGTATGGGACAACACTTGAATATATGATCGCGGGTGACACTTCCGGGGATTACAGATATTTCCTTCTCTCGCTCGTTGGAGGGGCGTAATCTTGTGACAAAGGTTCAAAACACATGCACATTCATGTTTCTTATCATATTGGGTCGATGAGGTTTTTTCATTCAAATGTTTTGAAGGCTTCCGTAGTGAAGTTAGAATCGAGCTATCATCAACACCTATTTGAGCTGGCTTCCAAGAAGTTCCGAGGAACTTGAGTTGATTAAATAGTCACATGGAAAGCTGGACTAGACTATCAAGGCTCCAGGCTTCCTCAGGGTTGATAAAGCCTGCATCGGCTTGAACACGAATCGCACCACCAACAGTAATATTGGTGTCAAGCTGCAAAGTACAATTTTAGATTTTTGTACACGAAGTGTAGAAAGCAGATACTGAGTTGAGCAGAAGATGTGAGATTTCTTATTCTAAAAATGAGAATTACAATACAGGTAGATACAGGTGTACATATTGTACATGGTTTTAAGGTCCCTAGTGTTTAATAGAAGAAGTTTTCAAGGAAATTTCATTTTATTTTTTGATGACTTAATATTTATCAGACATGGTTAATGCTTCCCATCCCACTATTTTTGGGGAATGCACTGTGCAGAGTGTTACAAATCTTGACAAATCACAAGGAAACTGAGAGTTAAACACAGACCTCAACACATGTGTGCATGTGTAGATTTTTACAAATGAGTTTTGAGAAGCAACACACAATACTTAAACCTAAGGCATATGCATCAACTTGAATTCATACATTTCACTAAACTTTTGCTACAGCTATAGTGGAAAAAGCTACAACCATAACCAAAAATCTTCTATTAGCTTACCAAGTGGTAACCACACTTCAGAGCAATAATCTTCACATAATTGAAAAATAGTCACTTTTATCTGATACAAGTGCCACTCAAAATAAGACCTTTTATGATATCATAAAAAATATAATATATATATTTTTTTTTTTTAAAAATCATACTAAAGGATCCAAAAGGTCATTAATTGATATGGAGGTATTAAATCTTTATTATAGATGGTTGAAGTTGTGATGGACAAACTTAATTAAGGTGTGTGTTTAGGAAAATTAAGCATCTAATTATATATTAAGACAAGTCCCAACTTATAGTACTTTGTTTACAATTTTATTCAACATTTCTCCTTTAAAAGTAAGAAATAATTTTCTAATAAAAGAAAATCTAACATATCTTTGTAAGCTATGAACTTATATCTAAGATGTTTTATAAAGATGTTTGTTGCCATTTACTTTGTAGAACATTTTTCTGACTAAAATTGTCGTCTTTCCATGCATTACTTGATGAAATGATGTTTTGTATCCTAATACTTTGTATAACCATGGTATATCGGATTCTTAGCAATAGTGATAGCATTCTATATATCATCATAAATAAAGATTTCCTTTGGCTTTAGAATGTTATAACAAGAATTATAAAAAATATGATAAGTTGGATTCAAATTAATAATAATCTCTTCTTTTTTCAAAATAAATCAATGCAAAAAATAAATTTTTGGGATCACTAAGGGCATTCATATTGAAGAATTT
Organism: Physcomitrium patens; assembly: GCF_059467195.1. Classification (NCBI taxonomy): domain Eukaryota; kingdom Viridiplantae; phylum Streptophyta; class Bryopsida; order Funariales; family Funariaceae; genus Physcomitrium; species Physcomitrium patens. The sequence continues at coordinate 17,212,696 of NC_143422.1, read as the reverse complement.
CCACAATTCATTCTTATAATTTACAAGGATCTCAAAGTTCTTGATATATATCAATATGTCATTGATATAGACAATTAGTGCATTGATTAATATTTTAAAATATATATATATATATATATATATATATATATTGTATTCAAAGAAGGATCTAACTTTGAGTATTTCCAATCAAAATTTACTAAAGATGCATCTACAATCTTATTGCTCTTACATCCAAATTGTTTCAATGCATACAAGGTCTTTAATAATCGTAAAACCTTATCTATGTATTTAAACAAAACTTCTAAACCTTTTAAAATCTTCATATAGATGTCTTCTTCTTTTAAATCATTGTTTAAATAAGTGTCAAGGATATGAATCTTAAAAAAAGAATATCTCAATATACTCTTGTATCACTAAAAAAGACTAGGAAATCACTCAAAGATGGTAATATATATAATTAGAATGGCTATTATTAAAGACAAGAAGACTAAAAAGCCTTAAAATAAGACTAAGAATTATAAAGGCATTGACAAGAGTGAAGAAGGCTTCACACTTGCCTCTATATATACTCCTTAATTAAAAGCTACGTGACATAATTCTATAGGACTTCCAACACATGTTGACTTTCTTAGATTTGTGACTTAACTTATAAGATATCTACATGTGTGCCACATAATTAGCTTATTTCACAAGCTATTAACACGTGTGTCATGTGGCTAACTTGTTGACAAAGTTTCTAGCTTATCAATTAACTACGAACATGTATAAAATCAAAGCAACATTTATAAAGCTTTTAGAAAGCTTCTCTAGACGATATTATGAAATTAATCTATATTTACTTACTTTTACTTAATCATATACATAATTATTGGAATAAATATGTATGTTTGTGACATTACCTCCTTTTCTAGAGTTGAGTTCTATAAGAAGCAATCATCATATATTGAAAAAAATCCAAGATGTGGTATTGGAATAGAGAGAGTTTGCCTCAAGAATGTGTTGGGCTTTTGGCTGCCACTAAATGCTCAATCAAGTCTAAGATATAAAAGTACCAGGTTCATATGTATAATATTTTCCTTTTTAGGAAAATTACATCAATACATAAGCCAAGTACCAAAAAAAACACCCAAATGTATGATAAAGTATCTTAAAACCTTATATATCCTTATGAAAAATGTTACCTAAACTTCAACAGCTCATATCTCACGATCGGACCGTCCAAACAACCTAAAATTTTACATGAAGTACTGAAGCACTTTCAAAAACTACTACAAAAAAAATTCAACTACAAATTCCTTACGGATCTTATTATATCACCAAAACCCTAACAGTAGCTTTAAACTCTAGCTTATATACACTTGCATGCTATTTTCTTCATATCTCACAAAATAAGTACTCAAGTACCATGAAACTTTAATCTATAGCTTCTTAACCTAATAACTCACACTTTCAAAAATTTTGAGCCAAAAATTCGTCCAGAAACTTAAGATATGGCTCCAACCATTACTATCAACAAAATGACTCACTTACTACCTTTGAATTACATGTGCTGTATTCAATGCCCTATAACTCCTTCATCTAGACTTGAAATTCATCAAATAGTATATGTAAAGTATAGCTAAGAAAGTTTTTTTTTTAATTCCAATCGCCGATCTTTCATTGCTCTCTGTATGCATATGTTATGCTTCAAAGAGTGCCAGTAGGTACAAATTTGATACCTTAACTTTGAACACCTATATCTCCTTCACAAAAACTCGAAATCACACAAATTCTTCACCTAAATTATACACAAAACCCTGAACTTGCTGACCCTAGCCTCCAAAGCTAAGATTACTTCGAAAGAAAAACCCTAATCCCTAATAAGGGCTTAGGCAGCCTCCTTGAAGTCCATTGGGCATGGCCTTCGACCAATAGGAATGAAGATCTCCATTCCTTGCCTTCATCCAACCATGCCTTACTTTCATCCCTCCTAATAAGTCTCCTAATAGTTTAGACTTTCATCTTTAGATTCCCACCTTCTCTTAAGCTTTATACTAGATATCTAAATCCTACATAATATAAACACTATAATCAAAATAGATAAATCTCCAAATAAATTTCCTTATATCAATTCTCTTTAAATTTATTTACTAACCACTCTAATCTACATCAAGACTTACAAACATATTATATGTCTTAATTAATTTTTACATACTATAAGCAATTACAGTATAACAATGGTAAATTGTGTTTGGTACATATCCTAATCTTTGTTCTTTTTGAAGATGGTTGATAGGTCTTCTCAGCCATTATTAGTATTCTATAATAAAGTGAAAAAACTACCCTGTTATTTGATTGTTGTTGATTCCTTCATAACTCCCTTCAAACAAAATATTTGGAATACCATCAAGAATCATTGCTATTTCTAATGAAATCACCAAACATTAAAAATCTCTTTCAAGGTTGTAATACCAAATATATTATATCTCACCAACTATTTGAAGAAATACATGTTGTTCTTGAGGATCTTCATCTTGATTACATCATCTTAAAAGTTGTAACAATTACAATATCTTGTCTGAAATTCCAATAAGAAATAGCTCTTGAGTTGAATCTGTTCATTGTTGGTTTTCCATTTTCTTAGTGCTACAAATATACAAAAGCTAAAAATAAGGATAGAAGATAGAATGCTATCTTTTCTATATCTTGTTTCTTTTATAACAAAGATTTACTATTCTTCATCTTGATTTTTGATGGATGTCATTGATGAAAAGCATCAATCTTCTTTGTTGTATTTGTAAGATTTTTGCTAGCTCCAAATGAATGTTCACATCATATTCGCACTAATAAATAATATATTCAAATCTATTTTGGTGTTGCTTTGAATCTAAATCTTCTTCCACCTTGAATTCTTAAATATTATCCACTTCTTTGAAAAGAGGTAGCATTTGTCTTCTTCTTAAAATATTCATTGTCTTATATGGTTCAAGAAAAAATACGTGGAGTACATAATGGATCTTTATAGATTCCAATAGATGTAATCAATAAGCAACAAAATTAACTTATTCAAAAATAATAAAAGATCTAAGCTTATGATAGTCTAATTTGTCACAATAATAAGTAGTTTTGATATTGCAACAAAGTAATTATATCTTATCAACTATGTTGAATTGTGGTTTTTCTTTGCAGTAGGTATCCACATTGATCTTTTGTTGTTCTTGAGCTTCGTTTAACTACACCTTCATTGTTGCATGTGACTTTGACAAATAATTTGCTATATCTTTTGCTATAGGATTATCAATTATTTAAAAGTCAAAAGTATCAAGTCATAGGTGATAACTATAATTGGAAAAAAAAAGTATTTGTTGAGTAGAAGAATATATTAATTTATTATACACAAACTTTGGTAATGGCAAAATAATTGTCTAATCACCTCAATGATAGTTGATGGTATATCTCAAATATTGCTCTTCAACTTGATTCATTCCATTCCATTGTCATGATGTAATATAATTAATGAATGAATGAGAGAAAGAAATATCATATTATAGAAGATCTTATTTTAAAATATCATAAAAAATTATCTTAAAAATATAGATAAAAAAAAAAAAAAAAAACTAAAAAGTTCTAATATTATCTTTTTCTAAAATAGGCTTCTATTTTTTATATAGGATCATAAATAAGGTAAAATAAAGTAGATTGAAAAAATTAAATCATATAGACATGTGTAGGAAGGAATTAAGAATAGATTTTAGCAAAATTTACCTCAAGAAGTTAAGAATTGATATCCAAAGAAGGTTGGTTGTCAATCTGGATTGAAATCAGATCCCAAAGAACAAAACTGTATACTTATAAGAATTCTAGGGTTTTTTTGTAGATCAAAGAATGGTATTTGAGAGCATACTTAAGAAAAGACTTTAAGGCATTATTTTCATGTCATTTAGATCAATATTGACATTTTGAGAGATTTTCAAAGTTGGTGATGTTCTTGGTGGCATCAGGATTTAAAAAATATAAATATATTCAGAAATTTGAGGATTTTTTAAGTTCTATGCTATATCTACAAGTGAAATTTGGAGAATGTATTGGTTTACTAGTTTTGAATGTATATGCAAATTTTAAGATCAATCAAATAATTAGATTGAAGTATATAAAGGTTTTTGTGGATTGAAGTCTTAGAAATTAGAGTTTGAGGGTCAATGAGTGTTTCAAAGACCTTTAGTAATCTATCAATTAAATTGAAGTAAATTTTTTTGAATAGATATTAGACTTAATTTCCAATTTTTAAATAAAATTTGAGAGCAATTCAATTGTTTAATTAAGAGATATTAGCACTCGAAGTTTAGTATTTTGGTTGGAGTAGAAGGTCTTCTAATACTTGATTAGATTATCTTGTATTTCTCTCAATTGGTAAGTGCGATTAATTTCATCTTTCTTATGCTTATTTCTAACTAAGATATTAAGAAGTGTACAAATTTTGAATTAATATCAATAGTTTGATCATTAGTTGTTGAAGTTCTATTTTGCTATATGATTTGTTAAGAGTTTGTTTAAGATCTAAGATTTGATTAGGATTTGGTTTAGGATTTGGTCTAGGATTTGGTTTAGAATTTTTTTAAAGTTTATCTAGGGATTAAGATTTTATTATGACTTGACCTAGGATTTGATTAAGGTTTAATTAGGAATTCATTAGAATTTAATCTAGAATTTTATTAAGATTCAGTTATGATTTTAAGTAGAGTTACATTATGATTTTTATTTTTAATATTTTTTTTAAGGATTTTTTTTATTTCTTTTATAACTTCTTTTAAATTTATTTTGATAGATTAAATTTTGATTGGATTATTAGGGATTTATTAAAGTTTATTTAAGGCTTGATTAGACTTGGCAAAAATGTTGTTGCATTGTTATTTACCTTCCACAACTAGGTATACAGTGCATTCCCAAGCAAGCATATACATACTATGATACGACTTGCCCATCAATTTTAGGACGAAAAACCAAAGAAATTTTTATATCTATCTTTAAAATCTTAAAAAAATTCTCCAAAATCTTCATACAAATCTAATTCTTTTATCCAATGTAATATCTTTGTGTAATTTATAATAAAGATTGATATATTTAAAAAAAATCTTCACTATTTCTTTATATATAATAAATTTTGTAAATTTTACAAAATATCCATCTTGGTAAAATAATCTACTATCATAAATATAGAATAATATAGAATCATACAAATCTAAGACTAGAAGATTTGTGATAAAATCTATAGAAATAGAAGACTAAAATTATTTCAAAATAGGTAATGGCTGAAGAAGTCCATAAGGTTGATGACGAGGAATTTTTCATCTTAAAAAAATATTACATGATTGTACAAAGTATTTAAGTGCCTTCTACATTTGAGGCCACCAAAAATCTTTCAATATTAACTCTTAAGTCTTCTTGTATCCAAAATATCTAATAGTTAAAAAATCATAAAAAGTTTGAAGAACATGTAATTGTTCTTTGTCTTTTGGAATATATAATTTTTCTTTAAAATAGAATAGATTATTTTTGAATTCAAACTTAGAAATATTATAAGACTTAAAAGAATTATTCTTAATATCAAAATAAGAAAATTAAAAGACATATTTGATTGAGTTTACTTGATTAAAGTTGAATTAATAATAAATGTTGATTTTATTATTTAAAAAAGAAAATGGTCTAGCTTTAAGAAAAACTTTTTTTGTTGATCAAAAGTTATGTTTTTTTTTCTTTTGATATAAGATAAGAATGCCTAAAAAGAGTGTTTGATATATATATATATATATATATATATATATATATATATTTTTGGGATCAATAAGTGAGCTTGAAATTAAATCTTTGTAAAAATATGTTTCAATTGGCTTAACAATCATTTAAATTAAGTGTTGACATGATAACTTGAGGTTCTTGTGATTTGTTGTCACGGACATATATATTTACTTTAGTATTTACTTATATGATTAGATAGAAGTAGGTAAATATAGATTAATTTCATAAAGTCTTTTAGTGAAGCTTCCTAGAAGCTTTATAGACGTGGTTTTGAATTTAGATATATTTGTAGGTGAGAAACTTGGCCAATAAGTTAACCACATGTTGGTAGCTTGTAGAACAAGTTAATTCTACATAATAGCTTATAGAACAAGCTAATCATGTGGTACATACATAGATAACTTGCATTGCAAGTTAAGATATGTCGCTAGCAAAGTCAACATGTTTTGAAGGTCCTATAGGACATTGCTACATAGCTCCTAGTTAAGAGTATATATGGAGGCAAGAGTGAAGCCTTCTTCACTCTTGTCAATGTCATTCTAGTCCTTAGTCTTATTTTGAGACTTTCTAGTCTTCTAATTTTTTGTAATAGCCATTCTAATTAATATTATATTATCTTTTGATTGACTTTCTAATTCTCTTCAGTGACACAAGAATGTATTAAGGATACTCATACTTTGAGATTCATGTCCCTAATATCTGTATTTATGGTGATCGGATTTAAGGTGCCTTCTAGATAATGATGCCATTGTTGAAATGAATCCATAATTATAAGAAGTTCTTTATCATAGATCTCATAATTAATCTTGATTATTAAAAATTTCTTACAATAAAAAGCTACCAAGTAGAGCTTGTCATTTGCTTCTATTTGTGACAAAATGAAACCTATAGCAAAATCTGATGCATTTGTTTCTATGAAAAATGCCTTGAAAAAATTAATACAATATAAAATTGATGCAAAAATAAATGTTATCTTTAAGGCTTCAAAAGATATTTTAGTTTCTTTGTTCCACTCAAGTTTATCTTTATATATCAAATTTATAAAAGGAGCTATAACTTTAAAAAAGTTCTTAATGAAGATTTGATAATTAAAAAATTCCAAAAAATATTATATAATTTTAATTTTTTTTTAGATCTTTTGATCCATGATAATTTGGACCTTATTAGGATCCATTATAACACCATTATTTGAAATGACATATCCTAAGAAGCTAACTTGAGTAGTATGGAATACACTTTTTTATCTTGATATATACTCTAGAATCTCTAAGTTTTTATAATATATTATAAATATAAAATTCATATTTTTTTATATTTTTAGAGTAGATTAAAATATTATCTAAATATAAAATAAAAAAATCATCAAGAAATTCAAAAAATATATCATTTGTAAGATGTTGATAAGCAATTGATGGGTTTGTGAGTCCAAAAGACATGACATTATATTTGAAATGCCCACATCTAGTTTGAAAAGTAATCTTCCATTCATCTTCTTTTTTGATGCAGAATAAATTGTGTGTTTCTTATAAATTTATTTTTGTATAGACCTTTTTTTGATTGAATTGATTAAAAAATTTTGAAATCAAAAGTAGGGAATATCTATTCTTGATGGTGATCTTATTAAGTCTTTGATAGATTACACATATTTGTAAAGATCCGTCATTTTTTTTTACAAGTAAGATAGGAGCTATTTTTGGAAATTTAAAATGACATATGAAATTTTTGAATAAGTTTTTATCAATATATTTATTTAGTGCAGTCAAATCATTTTACAATAAGTTGTAGATTGGTCCAAATGGTGATTGAGCTCTTTCTTGTAGATCAATTGAACAATCATGAAATCAATGTTTGGAAAGAATATCCACATTTTTTTTTTCAAAAACGTCCTAAAAATCTTGATACTAGCTAAGAATACCACTTCACATCTTTCCATCATGAAAAATGGATGTGGCATATATAGCAAAAGATGACTTTTCTTTTGCGATATGTATGAAAGCTCTTATATCTATCAATAAGGATTTGGATATATTAGACTTACATATTTCAACTTAATTAATGAGATTTTGGATTAAATTATCAAAAAAATTAAGGTTACAAGAATTCTAATCTATTTGAAAGTTATATTTTTTTAACCATAATAATTCTAAAATAATCAAATTAAAAGAAGATTTTACTATATTAAATATTATTATACTATTACAATCTTTAGTTGCTACATCTAAAGAAATAATTTTATGGATAATATCTTCAAAAGAAAAAAAATAACTATCTATGATTTTTATATGTATAGGTTTAGTTTTCTTGATTAAGGATATTTTTTATTTTTTAAAAAAGTCTTTGTCTATAAAACAAGTTGAGGCTCTTAAATCTAATAATATAAAGACTTTGTGATTTTTAGATCTTAAATATATATCTATTGTAAAAAAAGATGAGTGATCTAAAGACAAAAGATAAATTTTATTAGGTATTGTACATGATTTTAGCCGCATAATTCCTATTATAGATAAAGAAGCTTATTTTTTAACACATTCTTTTCTTTAGCAATTATTGAACAGTGTGCTTAGCTTCTCAATAATATAAATACAAATCTTCTTAATAATGTCTAGTCTTTTTATACTTAGTGAGAACTTTAAAACATATTGTATCAATTTGCATTGATTTTGATCTTGATGAATATGTTTTTGAAAACTTGGAAGCTATGTTATTACTTGACTTATTCTTCTCTAGTCAAGTCTTTGTTTTTTTATTCCTTTTAAATAATCAATTGTTACATGTAATAACTTTAGAAATAAATTATTCTAAAGATTTTGCTTTTGAAATTTTTAATAACAAATCTTTGACATTGTCCTTCAATTCACATTAAAATTGATTAATAAAGACTTTGTTATTTTAATCTACATCATAAATGAGGTTTTGAAATTTAATAGTATATATAATAGCTAATTATGATCTTTGTCATATGGATAAGAACTTGGTTTCTACTATTCGTTTTTAATCTTTTTTTTTTCAAATGTGGCCATAAATACTTCTAAAAATGAATTTAAATTTGAAGAGGTTGTAAATCTTTTTTCATAAAAGTTACAAATTAAAAGATAAGACTTTCAGATAGAAGTGCACATATGAATCCAACTTGAGTAAATCCATTGGAATATTGGAAGAGATGCAATCTTAGATAAAACTTGACTTATTGTAGAAATCCTTGAAATTTTGATCTTATTCCATCAAACTTCTTAGATATTCTAATCCTTGTCTCCATTGGACTTGTAGAAACAAAACTTCCTAAATTTGGTTATAAAGTTGATTTATTTGCTTCTTTTAACTAGACAATTTCTTGATGTAGACTCTAAACTACTTTCATAGGCATAGGATTAGTGTTTTTGTGATTGAAGTTGGTGATGCATGAAATTTCTATCCTAATAGTATTAACAAGTTCATAAAGATGTGCAATAGTTACAAAGCTATTCTCACTTTACCAAATATAGCATCCATGATTTTTTCTTCTATTTCAAATAACTTAACAAATCTACAAATCAAATTAGAAGAGAATAATTTGTAACCTCTAATGTCAAATAAAAATTTCCACAAAAAAGAATAATGAGCTCTCTTTAAAGAAAAAATGAGTGTTAGAAAACTAAACAATTAATTTAAAGGTAAATAATCTATAACCTTCAAAATATAAAAATAGAAATAAAATAATCAACTTATTTATAAAATAAGAGAATGACAATGAATTAGCACTCTTATCAAATTATTAAGAATATGAATTTCAAAGAAAGAATATTTCAATAGACTTTTGTGTTATTTGAAAAGACTAGAAAATTACTCAAAGATAGTAATATATTGAACTAAAATGGCTATCATGAAAGACAAGAAGATTAAAAAGTCTTGAAATAAGACTAGGGACTAGAAAAGCATTGACAAGAATGAAAAAGAATTAACCTTTGTTTCCATATATACTCTCTAACTAAGAGCTATGAGGCATAATTCTATATGACATATAATACATCTTGATTTTTTTAGATACATGGCTTAATTTTTAAGGTAAATTATCTATATATATGCCATATAATTAGCTTGTTTTATAAGCTATTAATACATATATCACATGACTAACTTGTTGATGAAGTTTCTAGCTTATTAATTAACTACAAACACATATAAAATCAAAGCAATGTCTATGAAGCTTCTAAGAAGATTTTTTAGAAGATATTATGAAATTAATGTACTTTTACTTACTTCTACTTATTCATATAGATAATTATTAGAATAAATACTTATGTCTATGATAATACGCTAAAATAATATTAAGTTGCAACATAATCCAATTAAAGATACTAATAATTCTAAAAAATATAAAAATTATTATAAGTCATGTAACTAGTATAAAATGATTTTAGTAATCAAGATCTTTTAGTTGAATAATATTCCATATAATCAAGTATAATTTTAAAAATTTAAAGGAACCATCACTAAAAAACTTTTTTTTGAAAATCCATTTCAAATCTATTGCCTTTCTATCTTTTAATTAAGATAAAAACTTCTATATACCATGATCTTTCAAAAAATCAAGTTCTTTTTCTATGATATAATCCCACTCCTTGCTGAGAGGTGAGTTTGTATCTTATTCAATAATATAAATAACATCTACTATTTCAATTGATAAATCATAATTTTTTCAAATAAAATTATTGTCATTTTTTGACGTGTACAACACATCCTATTTATGCTTATGATGTTTGCTAAGTTAATCCTACCTACATTACAATGTCTTGGTAGTAGAACTTGAGTGATTGTTTTTATTTTAGCTAATGAGATTCTATTAGTTCTATTAATATAGAAATTATTTTTTTGTCAACCATTTCTTTGCCAAATTTTTAATAGACCTATGATCTTAAGGCTTAAGGTTTGGATTTTTATAATCTATCTTGATATTATAAACTATGTAAATTAAGCTTGTTTTTATTGTATCCATCTCCTCCACTCTTTTCTTGAAGAGACGACAGCTTATTAAGCAAGTTATTATTTTCATAAAAAAAAAAAACTATGTTAAAATTAAAAATAATCTAGTTTTTTATATGTAAGAAAATCTTATATCTTTTTCATACATTTGAACATCGAAAAAAAATATCCTTTTTTTTTTTTATCTTTTTGTTAAGCTTTTGATGCTTCTACTTTGATATGTGATACCAAATATGACAACCAAAAAATTAATAATATTTAATAAAAGATTTTTAACCATAAAAAAATTTATGTGGTATCTTATTACCAAGTCTTATAAGTGAGAGGTAATTATGAGTCAAAATCACAAACTTAGTAATAAATTTATGATACCAAAAATCCAACTTAGCATTGTTTAGAAGTGTTTATACTCTTTTATAGATGATTCATATCATATATGGAATAAGAAAACGGATTGATTGAATGATTTTTTTATTATTTTTTTTACTTAATTATTTTTTTGAAAAACATCTTAGGAAGGCTAATTAGGTACATCAGATGTAATACATTAAGTTGTCATTTAAAATAGGAAATTTTTATTATTATAAAATGTTAATTAATATTAATTAAATTATTTATTTCATCTATATTTTTACTTAGACTTTATTTTAGAAGTATTTAATATGAAAAAAATATGAAGAAAATCAAACTCACCAATTGAACAAAAAAAAATCATAAATCTCTTAGATGTCAATTGTCATTTTTCTCCAACCTAAATGTTGAACTTTAAGTACTGATTTTTCTTTGCTAAATTATTCAATTGATTCAAAAATTGGCTAGTATATAGATTTTAAAGTCCAAATATCCTTCACTAATTTTTTCTTCAATCAAGTCGGTAGATTTTGAAAGATTGCAAAAATCCTTACTAATCGTTAATTTCAAGTATTTGAAATCTTAATCCAATAAAATTCTCATATCCTTAAATTTAATCATTTGATTGAAATATATTTTTTTAAATATTTAAATTAAGTAAAATAAAAATCTTATAAATATTTACTTATAAATATCCTATAAAAGCAAAAAAATCTTCAAATTTATAAACTTCATTTTATTTTTAAAATCCAAAATTACTAAGTATATCTTTTACTTTGGAAAGCCTTCAAAAACTCAATACATCTTTTAATCATATAATAATAATTTCTAAAAATCCTCTTACAAGTCTTCTTTCAATTCTTATTCTTTCATAAATCAAAAAATCTTGGAACTACTGTCAATGCATGGTTTTGTGCCTCAAGGATTGATTTTGACTGTAATAGGATATGGATAGGATGTTTGTACTATTTGTACATAGAGATATGTGATTGGAGTCATTTTTTAGAAGTTTCTAGAATTAAGGTTAGGATGGTGGTTTATATAGGACCCTCTATAGAATCTTCTAAAAAGGCTTAGGGTAGTTATTGTGGTGAGGCCTACCTCTAAAATCTTCTAGAAAAGCAGTTATCTTAATGAAGTCTATCATTAGGGACATTCTAGAAAGTTCCAAGATAATTGAACAAAGTATAAATAGGACTAGCTGAGGTTATTTAGATGGTTAGTGAAGTATGGCTTCAAATGATTTCTTTCAATAAATTTTGGTTGCTTTTTCTTATTCCATTTTGTTTGGTTCTATTGTCTTTTACTCAATCATATCTTTAATGTTCTATTCCATTTAATTACTTTTAGTTTTGTTCTAATGTGCTTGGTCTTACGTTGTGTCAAGATCTTTATTGTTATAGATTTGATAAGGTTTTAGACCTTAGAGAATCTACTCATATTTCACTGACCCTAGTTGATAACCAATCCTCTCTGGGTATTAATTCTTTTTATTTAAAATAAATTTTGCTAAATCCTATTTTCAACTCTGTACTAAAGATGTATATCTCAATTAATTATCTTATCTATTTTGATTTGGTTCACTTATGTCCCTACAAAGTAAATAAAAGTCTCTTATAAAAAAGTTGCATTAAGTCTAAAAGTTTTTACTACCTTCCTATGATTTATCCTTGTTTTGCTACTATATCTTTTTATTAGGCTCTTTTGTAATAAATAAATATTTTATTTATCTTTGACCATATAATCATGCTATCACACAATATTGCATGGTTGACTCTTTGAATGACTAACTATTAGATTTTTTAATCCCACAATTATTGATGTAAGCTCCAATAGTTGAACATGCACTCTTTTTTATTGATAAGAGAAAGGTACCTCAAACATTTGACTAACAACATTGAAGACATTGTGAAGGTCTTTGGAAGATTCAAATATATTTTTTGATAGTAATAGAGGTATTAAACTAACATTTTTTCTTAAATAATATTCAGCTTGAAAATCTTCTATCAACAAAATATCTCTAATATGTTATAAAATTTGAATTTTATGCTTACATGGTATTTTTATTTAAAATATTCATCCAACATTCATCTTACCATGATTAGGATTAATTGGATGCATCTAATAATTAAGATATTTATTTGGTAGTTGGGATTTTATTTATATGATAAGATTTTATTTTTGTCAAGCAAATAAATAAATCTAATTTTTATATCATTCAAATTATAGATATTTATATTAATATATTTTTTATTATATTTAATATAAATCTATATAGAATAAGATAAAGTTAGATTGAATATTTACATGATATTAAAGCTAGGCTCTTGTGAAAGTACTATAGAATTGCTTACTTCTTAATTAGATAAAGTTGTTAAAAGAGAACAGAGAAAGATTATTTTCTTAAGTATTATATTTACATATATATATCTATAATATAGAATTATAGATCCACTTATAAGAGATATTAATAATTCCAAGAAGTTAAAAAAAGTAACTAACTACATACTATGAAACTACAAAATTTATATGATCTTGATGCAAGAAAAATTATAGAAGTTGATTGAAATATCTACAACTATTTTTATAAATACTAAAGAGATTATAGATATATTTATTGGTGCTATTATACTTGCAACCAATATTACAACAAGACAAGATCAAATCAATACAAATATGATAATAGCTGATAAAATCTATAAGATCAATGATAGGGAGTTTTTAATCTTAAACAAATATCACATGATTTTTTAAAGTCTTTAATTGCCTTTTATATTTGAGGCCACCAAAAATCTTTAGATATTAGTTTCAAAGTCTTATTATATCCAAAATGTCTATTTATATAAAATTATAATAAGCTTAAAGAATATATAATTATATTTTGTCTTCTAGAATGTATAATTGTTCTTTAAAATAAAATAGATTATTCTTAAATTTAAACTTAAAAGTATCATGAGACTTAAAAAAATTATTCTTGATATCATGAATAAAAAGATCAAGAGATATACTTGATTAAATTTACTTGAGAAATATTGAATCAATAGTCAATGTTGATTTTATTGTTTAAAGATGAAAATGCTCTAGTTTAAAGTAAATCATTCTTTGCAAATCAAAATTTCAATCTTCTTCTTTTGGTGCAAGCTAAAAACATCTAGAAAGGATGTCTAAAAAACCTTGTTTTTTAGATCAATAAGTGATCTTAAAATGAAATCTTGATAAAGACATGCTTCCATAGACTTGGCAATGATTCAAAACATGTGCTGACATAAAGTACTTGAGATTCTTGAGATCCGTATATGTAGTGACTGAATTAAAAGCATCTTCTATATAATAATGTCATTCTTAAAATAAATCTATGATTATTAAAAACTCTTTGTCATAGATCTTATAATTAATTTTTTAAATTGAGAATTTCTTGGAATGAAAAGCTACTAAGTAGAGCTTGTCATTTGCACCCATTTGTGACAAAATTGCATCCATCATAAAGTCTAATGCATCTATTTCTATAAAAAAGTTAACATAACATAATATTGGTGCAAAAATAAATATTATCTTTAAGGCTTCAAAAGATGCTTTAATTTCTTTGCTCCACTTAAGTTTGTCTTTATAGGTCAAACATACAAGAGAAGCCACAACTTGAAAAAAGATCTTGATAATAATCTTGTAGTAATTGACAAATCTCAAAAAAAATATTATACATCTCTAAATATTTTTCAAATCTTCTAATCTATAATAATTTGAACCTTCTTGAGATCCATTCTGAGGCTTTCATTGGAAATAATGTATCCTAAGAAATCAACTTGAGCAGTGTGGAATACACACTTTTCTATCTTGGCATATAATCTTGCATCTCTAAATTTTTTTAATACACAAGAAACATAAAGTTTAAGTTTCTTTTATGTTCTTAGAATAGATTCAAACATCATTTGAATAGCAAACGACAAAATCATTAAGAAATTCACAAAAAAATATCATTAATAAGATGATGAAAAGTGATTGGTGTATTTATGAGTCTAAAAAGCATGAAATTATCTTCAAAATATCTACACCTAATTCATAAAGTAATATTTTATTCATCTCTTTTTTTGATGTAGACTAGATTCTGTGCTCTTTGTAGATTTATTTTTATATAGATCTTTACTTAATTGAGTTGGTCAAGAAATCTTAAAATTAAAAATAAAAGATATCTATTTTTAATAGTGATCTTATTAAGTCCTTTTTGGTTTATGCACATTTATAAAGATCCATCTTTTTTCTTCACAAATAAGATAGGAATTCTTGTTGAAAATTTTGATTGGCATATAAAGTTCTTAATAAAAAATTTATTAATATAATCCTTTAATATAGCCAACTTATTCTATAATAAGCTATAAATTGGTTCAAATAGTAATTGAGCTCTTTTTAGAGGATTAATTGAATAATCATAGAATTGATGATTTAAAAGAATATTTATATTCTTTCTTTCAAAAACATCCTAAAAATCTTAATATTAGCTAGGAATATCACTTGACATTTTTCTACCATCTTAAATAGGCATGGCATATAAAACAAAAGATGATCTTTCTTTTTCTTCATGTACAAAAGCTCTCACACCTATCAGTAAGAGTTTGGATGTACTAAACTTATATATTTCTATTTAATTAAAAATAAATTTGTATTATATTATATAAAAAAATCAAGGTTATATAAAATCCAATCTATTTGAGGATTATATTTTTTTAACTACAATAATCTTAAAATAATTGAGTTGAAGAGAGATCTTATCACATTAAATATTACTATACTATTAAAATCTGTAATTCCTACATCTAAAAGAATAATCTCATAGATAATATATGAGCCAAATTTTATGACTTTCAATGTAGTTAGAATAAATATTAAAATAAATCAATGGGATTAGGAAGAAAAAATTTTGGATGTATTTAAGTAAAATAAATTATCAAAAAAAAGTCTCATTTAGGTATTAAGAGTTGAGTACAATTATAATGGTGCATGAAATGATTGTTGTTTGAAGTCAGATTAAATAGGGATAGTGGTGTTATATTAAAAAAGCATTGAAGAAAGGGATAAACAATAAAAAAATAAGTTATTTAGATCTTTAGAATTAAAAAAATATACTAAAAATAATAAAAAATTAGTCATACTATTTCTAAGGAATAATATAATAAAAAAGACTTTTAAAAAGGCTCCTAAAAATCTCTCAAAAGGATGTATTGAGGACTTAAAAAAAAAAAAAAAAAAAAAAAAAAATCCATAGACTGGTGATCTACTTTACTAGACCAATTTGAATTGCATAGGTTTTGGTCTAGATGATTCTAGAGTAAGCAAATTATATCAATAATTTTGGACAAACGAGGTCTAGAGCTCTAAAATTTGAACGTGGCAAAATTAATGAAGATAGTGAGGCAAGGTGGTACAAGGTGTGGTATGTAGTAGATGAAAAAGTTGACCAATGGATGATTTGGTAGGAGGCATGTATATTCCTTAAAAAGTTTTTATTTAGAAAGAAGTGGAGATTGAAGGATAGAGTAGCAATTTGTGCTGGAGTTGCCTAAAAGGTCAAATTGTGATCTAGTTTTATATGGTGAATGGGAGAATTTAAGAAGAAGAAAGTCAGGGTTATGGTGAAAAGAGATTGTTGATTGTAGGATATAAAAACAGATCTAATTTAGTAGAGAGGATTGCAGATCAAGAGTAGGAGGAAGTACAAATTCTAGAAGAGCTTGAGTTAACTAAAATAGATATAATAGCAATGTGATATTGGACTGGTGTTGACAGATTTAAGTTGCGAGACTATTTTAGAAGAAATAGCAAAGTGAAGGCATTCTTATTGAAGGAGATTAAAGCAGTGGTATTACAAGAATGTAGAGATGATTTGATAGCAATGAAGACAAGACATGGTTTGGAAGTTAACGACTATGATAGATCAGTTGTGATTTGTAATATTATTGCAAGGTGATAGTTGATATTTAATGGTTGTTAGACAATAAGTTCAAAAGAATTCTTATACATAAATTTTTGGTGTAATAATAAGCGATTGTGGTATTGTGATCAATATTTTAGTATGATCATTTTTTTGTTGAAAAATGAGATGCATATAAAAACTTTCACGAGTTGATTATTGGATAATTTAAATAAATAAATAATTAATTAAAATAATATATATAAAAAATAAAAACTAAAATAATTAAAATAAATAAATAATTAATAATTAAAATAATTAAAATAAAATAAAAAATTATTTATTTATTTATTTAATTTAAAAATAAAAAAATAATTATTAATTAGTTAATTGAAATAAAAAATTATATGAATAAATAAATAAAATTTTAAAAAAAAACCATAGGTAAATAATAATTAAGAAAAAAAAGACATCTAACCTTAATTGATTGAAGTTATTCCACCAAACTACCAAACTCAATTAAAGTGGATTGATTTTGCTGATATAACATCTTTAGAAGACAAAAAACAACCATCTATAACTTCTACATGTACAAGTTTATTTTTCTTCACTAAAGATATATATATATATATATATTTTTTTATAAAGTCTTTTTTTAAAAAAATAAGTTGAAATTGTTGAATCTAATAATATAAAGACTTTACAATTTTTAGGTCCTAAACATATATCTATTATAAAACAAGGTGAAGGATTTGAGAAGAGATTAGGACCTTTATTAGATGTTATATATTATTTCAATTACATGATCCCTATTGTAGTTGAAGAAACTTCTTTTTCGACACATTTTCTTTTGGCAATAATTCTCTTCATTTTGTGATTGTATTATTTCTTTGAATAATATTAAATAATATCTTTAGCTTTTCTATAATATTAGCACAAATCCTCTTTACAATGTCAATTCTTTTTTTGCTTAGTGAAAAGTTCAAAATATATTATATCAATTTGTATTAGTTCTAGTCTTGATGAATAATTTTTGAAAACATAGGAGCTGCCATTATTACTTGACTTATTCTTCTCCAGCCAAAACTTTGTTAATAATAAATCTTTGATGTTATCCTTCAATTCATATCAAAATTGATTAATGAAGGCTTTGACATTCCAATCCACTTTGCAAGCAAGGTTTTGAAATTTAGTAGCATATATAAGGATAAATTTCACCTTTCAATCTTAATTATAAGATGGCATCAATTAAAAGTTGTTTGTAATTGGTGATATAAAGTGAAAGAAAAAAATAGCAAGAAAAAAAATAAATAAATAAAATCAAGCAATTATACAATCTAAAACTTTGTCATAGTCTATTTATTGATTTTTTACCTAATAAAAAATTATATATATATATATATATATATATATATATAGCGAGAGAGAGAGAGAGAGAGAAAAAAAAAAAACTTGATTTTCTTATATTTCTAATGGTATAAAAACTCATATATCCTAATTATTATAAATTAATTATGAAGATTTATAAATAAAAAATAAATTAATAAAGAATTAAGTAAAAATATTTTACTTCAAGGATAATTTGCTTATAGATTAAAGATTCAAGTCTCACCAAAATCCACATGTAATGTATATAGGTGTCTAAAAAAGGCCACAAGATATTAGTCTTATTGTCCTAACTACATTCAAGGTGCAACAACCTATAAAGAACTTATATACCTCACTTATATACCTTCTTACAAAGACTATACTAGCTGTTGGTCCTCTTATTTTCTATTAGTAGAACCAATATTTTTATATTTTTGAGTTCATGGTGATATCCAAAAACATCCAAATAGCCTAGGAATTTTGTATGGCCTTAAAATCTTGCTCCATTTCTTCATAATGGCTTCCCAAGTCATTAAACTCATTTTTCAGCAAAGTCTTGAAAATTGCTCTAAAAATTCTTAAATAATTCTAAATAAATTCTAAATAAAATTTAAAAATTCTTATGATACTTTTATAATACTAACAGAAATTTAATGCTATATTTTCATATCTTAATAAGTTTTTATAGTAATAAAATTAATATAAATCAATTAAATATCTTATTTTTTATATCAATAATTAAAAAGATATGAGATTCTTTTTCATGCTTCTTCTAACTACTAACTAATATTTATAGTTTTTTTATAATAATTATATCTTTATAGATAGATAGATAGATAGATAGATAGAAGGCCAATATAGTTATTGACCTTAATAACTAATCTTTAATTTTAAAAAATAAGTATAAGCTCTTATTCTTTCTTCTACCTAGTATAGCATCTATGATTTTTTCTTCCATTTCAAACAACTAGATAAATTCAAAAGTCAAATTAGAAGAGAATAATCCAAAACCTCTAATATTAAATAAAAAATTTTACAAAAAGAAATAATTTACTTTTTTTAAAGAATAATTAGTATTAAAAAATTAAAAAATTTATTTAAAGATAGATAATCTACAACCTTCAAAATACAAAAATAGAAGTAGAATTATCCACTCACTTCTAAAACAAGATAAGAATAATGAGTTAGCACTCTTATCAAACTATCAAAGACATAAATCACAACAAGAAGAACCTTAAAATACTCTTATGTAACTCAAGAAGAATAAATATTCATTTCAAAAGTAATATAGTATTAAGACTAAAATAGCTATTTCTAAAGTCAAAAAGAGTATAAATTCTTGAAATTAGATTAAATCAAGAAAGGCATTGAGAAGAGTAAAGAAGGCTTTTTTCTTGCCTTAATATATACTATCTAGTAGAAGCTACATGGCAATGTTCTATAAAACCTCTAATATGTGTTGATTTTGTAAAATACAAGTCTTAACTTGCAACACAAGTTTTTTATATATATACTATAGTCAGTTTATTCCACAAGCTATTAATATATGTGATACATGGCTAATTTGTTGACCAAGATTTTAACCTATTAATCAACTACAAATAAGTGTAAAATCAAGCTACACCTATGAAGCTTTTAAAAAGCTTTTTAAAAAGATATTATGAAATTAATATATTTTTACTTACTTCTATTTAATTAAATATGTAATTATTAGATTAAATATGTATGTTTGTGGAAATATAAAAAATTATATAAAGAATATTTTTTTAAGAAAAAAATCGATTTAAAATTAAATAATTGGAATTTTTTTTATTTATATGGCCTATTATAAATTCTATCAAAGAAGAATAATAAATACATATTAATGTTCATTGATGACTATACACATAAGACTTGGTTATATTTTTCAACTAAAAAATTAAAAGCATATGATAAATTCAAAAAATTATAAAAAATTATAAAAAAATCTAATAAAAAAAATTAAATATTTATAAGCAAATTATAGAGACAAATACTTTTCTAAGAAACTTCAAAGATATTACAAGTAAAAATATATTAAAAGAAAACTTAGTTTAGCTTATTTTCTTCAATAAAATAATCTAGCAAATATATATATATATATATATATATATATATTAGAGAGATAAGAATTATCATTACGAAAATAAAAGTACCTAAATAGTTATAGAAGGAAGCTAAAAATACTTTAAATTACATAAAAATAGTTCTCCAATAAAAGTATTAAGTCATTTAATTCAAGAAGAAGTGTTTATAAAATACAAATCTAACTATTTACACTTAATTTTTTTGAATATATAGTATTTTGGCATATATCTTCAATTCATAGAGATAAGCTAGAATCAAAGGAAATATATACATTATTCATAAGATATAACAAATATAACAAAACATATCATTGCTATGACTCTCTAAGAAAAATAAAACTATTATTTTTAAAGATGTTATTTTTGACAAACAAATATTTGACTCAAAATTTATCTTTACCTCTATTCTATCATTAGAAAGAAATTTTGATTCATTAATAATAATATATTTTTTAATAATACAATAAAAAAAAATTCCAACACCCTCTCAAGTTGAATCATAAAAAGTTCTGCAAGTATACTATTTAAGAAGGCTATCTTGACATCCATGTGATGTATAGTCCAGCCATCATTTGTTGCTAAAGCTATAGCAGTTCTAATTGCAGACTACTTAATAATAAGAGTAAACATCTTTGAGAAATCTATACCTCTTTTTTATTCAAATCCTCTTATAACTAACCTTGCTTTTTTCTTGCTTGATTAATTCTTAATTTTAGGTTTCAACTTAAATATTTTCTTTGATGATATAAATTTTTTTTTCTTAAGCTAATTCTTTTAATGTCAAAGTTTAATTATTAATGATAGATTTTTTTTATTTATTTCTTCTAATCTAAATCATTATAAGCTTATGTGTAATCAATATTTTTATCTTATTAGTTGACTTCTTAACTTTTTACATGATAAGTATTGTAGATTTTTGAATTTATTTTATATAAGTTATAGTCTTTAATTAAGACATAAATATAATAGTCATCTAATTTTATATTTATTTTTCTAAATCTTGTTGTTTTGTAAAAAAAAAGAATGATTTTAAGAAAAAAATCATTAGTATGTTTATCAATATAATTTTGTTCTATTATTTTTAGTGTTGAAATACTTGTTATTGACTAAATATTTAAAATTATATTCAATATCTATATTCAATACCTATACTTAGTTGCTATTAGTGGATAGTAATAGTAGACTTTTATATAGTTTATTTAATAATTTTTTTATGTTATTTATTTAGTTTTTACATCCAAAATTTCTTTTTAAGCAGATTAGATTTATATAAATATATATTTATATATATTTTAAAATAAATATTATATATATATATATATATATATATATATATATATATATTTTGAAGCTGTTGTGATTCAAATAATATTACTCTCTACCAACAAAGTTGTCTCTACACCAACTACTACTTCCTTGCCAATAGATTTGCTCCTAATCCAACTATTGCTTCTTTGCAAGCAAATCTATTCCTATGTCAATAACTATTTTTCCACTAATAGATCTACCTACATGCCAATTACTACTTCTTTCTCAATAGATCTGCCTTTATACCAACTATTACTTTTTTTCTATGAAATCCGCTTCTATACCAACTATTGCTTCTTTGCTAGTAAATTTGCCACTTTGCTATCAATTTTTGTACTAGTAGTGCTGTCTTTGCTGATAGTTACTAATTTTTTTTGAAAAATATCATTTAATGTATATCATCTAATGGATCTAATCTTAAAATAGATATTGACATAAAACTTTGTATTTTATATTTTGATAAATAATTTTATTTTTTTTGTTACAAATATTATTGTTTATAATTATTTAACTACCAACAACTTACTAAAAGCCTTATTTTCCTCATCTAGGGTGAAAACTACAAATCTTTGATACTTTTGCATAGATTACAAAGTACTCTAATAAGTCACAACTCTACAATAAGATTACAACAACAAGATCATAAAATATTATAGATTGAAGTAGTAGTAAGAAAATACACAAATAATATTTTAAAAAATTTCATATCAAAAAAAATAAAAAATATAAAAAATTCTAAGTGATATTGTCTTTAGAATTAGAATTTTAATTGTACCGCAAAGAATTTGACTTGAGCAAATCCAATAGAGGAAAAAAACAACTATCTTTCAACTTTGTTATATGCAAATCTCTTCCATCTCAAATCAAAAACTTATCAACTGCATCTTTTAACTCTTAATTAGCCACATCAATTAGATCTCCTTATTTATCATTAAATATACAATCATTGACTAAGATATGCCATACAACAAAAAAACTATTGCCCAGCAAGATCTTCACACTAATTTTTATTAATTCACTTACAAACTAATCAATGTCTCTTAGGTAGGATAAAATATCTTATGACAAAGAAGAATAAGATAGAAAACAAAATAATTGCAAAATGAACAGAAGAGAAGTAATTATATATTTATTTCAAATTGTGACTAAGAAGGGATATTGGAAATATTCATCTAACATTAATTCTATCAAGGTAAGGATTAGTCGGTAGTACCAACATCTATCTAATAGTTGGAATTTTTATTTGGTAATTAGGATTTCATCCACTTAATAGGATTTTATCCTTGTCAAATAAATAAATAGATCTAATTCCTATATCATCTAGCTTACACCTATTTAGGTGAATGTATCCTTTATTATACTTAATGTAAATATATATAAAAGAAGATAGATCTCAAGTTATATATTTACAATTCTTAATGTCTATGTTAATGTTCTAGTGCATGAATTAACATCAAACATATCTTTTGTATATTTAAACTACTCAAAGACAATGTTGAGTGTATACACAAATATATGTTTTATAATATTTGTGAAAAAAAGAATGGTATATTTACAACAAATACGAGTTATTTTAAAACTTTCTTGTCTATTCATATTTCTTATATTTTTAAAAAATTAAGATAAATAAATTTATATTTCTTCTAAATATTTAATAGAAACTTTTAAATATAATTTGAAAGGTGAATGTTGACCCTCAACTTGAAATATGGTTATACTTCCAAAATAAAGATAATAATTTATCCAATCTTTATTAAAATATATTTTTTTAGTATCCATGTATTTTACAAATATTTAAGAATTACATGAACATTGGTGGGAGTATACTTATAGAAAAGAGAGTGCCATAGAAGAAGCATTTATCAAGGTTGGTCCAATTTGCCATAAATATAGACCAACTTGCTTCTATCTTTGTAGCAAAATACTTCTTGTAATTTGCCAAGATATCTTTTTGAATGTATCATATGCAAAGTAAAACATTAGAAATAGAAAAAATATTTTCAATAGCATTTATTAATGCAAAATTTCAATTAGATTCAATATAGATGGTTTGAATATTTCCATTTAATTGGATAAATTGGATCAAAGTTCAACAAAATAAATAATTATGTTTTTTCTTAAAAAAAAGTAATAATAATTGTAAAAGATGTATTAAAATTAGATATTTCTATTATGTAGAAAATAGGAATTTTAAATTAATTTATCTTATAAATACAATCTATAATAATAGAATAGGTATATTTTTTTTGCTAATTCAGCATATTTTATATGTGCAAAAAAAGAGATGTTACCTTGTTCTATTCATTATATTAATAAATAAACTGATATGTTTTATTGCACAAGGTTTTCAAAAGTGAAACAATAGGAATACAACTATGAAGAGCAATTTGATATAGTCTTTGATGCTCATCATAAATAATATGTACAATAATTCAACTTCTAAGATTTCTCTCATGTAGTGCATTCACAATGTTTTTTGGTGGTACTTCTACTACAAACATTTGAACTATCATTTTCTTCTTTGCTAGTTGAATTTCTCGTGCAATTAAATGTTCTATCAGAGATGATAAAGGGACAAGGTTGTACTCACCATTTTGTTCTATTAAGTACCATTGTGTAGTATCTTGGATACACTATGCACGCAATACAAATAAATACTCAATCAATTAACTTACAGTATTTTGCTGATATAAAAAATCAATTTGCTCAATATAAATTTGTCTGCTATCATAATTAAAATCAATGCAATCTTTGTCAAACTAGTACTTACAAAAAATATAACTATAAATATAGGCAAATTCATCTATACTCTCTTTTATGACTTTAAAAGAATTAAAAATTTCTTCAAATGAAAGAAACACATATAAGACAAAATCCATTACAAAATCCAAATAGTCTAAAAGTAAACCTTATTTTTTTATCTTTGAACACTCAAAATAATATCAAACATATTACAATAGAATAATGCAAAGTGAGCAACAAACTAACTTAACATATAAAAAAATTTACTTGTGGCAATGTAGAATAAAGAGAAGACACCATTATATATAAATATTGATAATCAATTATTTTTACAATTATATGACCATTATTGAATCAATTCTATTTTCAAAAAACCATTATTGTATCAATCCAAATAGGAATCAAAGTAATGATAATACAAATAAGATCAACATTCTATGTGCTTAGTAATGATGGATGATTAATTTAATATAATCTTTGGTCATTTTAACATTTTCTTATATATATATATATATAAAAAAATATATATATATATATATTTTTTAAAATATAAATATATTAATGATGGTAAGTGATATATTGGATCTATGAATAAGTAATATTATTATATAATTAATTTTTACCAAGGCTTTCTAATGTAGAAAATTTCACTAAATTATATTATAATGTAAAAAAAATTAATCTAGGACAACAATAAGTAGTTATTGGACTTTAAATGCCATTCTTATTTAGCTTTAGCATAAATAAGAATTAAAATCTTCTTTCATATCTTTTATTTGTATCATATATAAGAAAATTTGTACATTATATTACATAATATAAGTCAAACAAGCCAACATTTTGTATTAAATGAATATACTTGTGAATGTCACAAAATGTTGAATACAAATAGAATATTTTATTGAATTTCAATCAATTTAGATGGTAATATGAAAAATTAGATTTTTATCATAAATAAGTTAAAAAACTACACAAATAAAGAATTGATTGGATTTTACTTTTGTTATTGCATAGTGTATAGAATATGGTAGTATATGAAAATTATCAAATTTTAGTAGTAGTAATCAATTTGATTATATTTAAAAATAATATATGTATATATCTATATATATTTATTTTATAAAATAAGAATAAAAGTTATATTTTAATAATTTAAAAAATTATCCAAAATAATTTGTCAAAATTTTTATACAATTAAAAATTAATATGACTTAAAAAAAAATAAAGTAGCATAATTCTTTTAAAGATGCTTAACTTTATAATATTTAATTTTTACAATATACCAAAAATAATTATATAGCTTGGAATGTTTATACAGTAAGTAAAAAAAATCATTTTAGAAGACATAATTTATTAATATAATAATAGGTATATTATAGAGAAAGCAAGATAAAAACTCATAAAATAATATTTAATATGTGAAATAAGTGTTTTTATTCACAATTCCAAAAGACATCACCTTCTATACTATAATTTTTTAAAAATATTAAAATTTAAAATAAAAAATAGAATCTTATTGTTAATGACTTTAGCATACTTATGGATTAATAGGGTAGTCATTGTCATATGTTGAAAGTTCTTGTAAAACAATATGTTGAATACATAATATTAATGAAATAACCTGTAACACTCTTCTTTTGATCATATGAATTTGTCATTCTACATATATAACCAAAATCTAAAATATTATTGGAAAAAATCATTATTTACAAACAAAACTTGATTTTAAAAAAGTTTTGGTTCACAATCTTCTCAAGGACAAATGAACGAGATCTGCACAGTTCTAACTATTCAACATCAAAGTTGCCATCTTCTTCTACATTTGCTGAAATTTTGGTATATGTATGAAATCATTATTTACACTTCGATGTATTAAGTAAATTCCAAAAACAAAAAAAAAAAAATCAATAATAATAATAATAAAATGTAACATGCAAAAATCTAAAATACAATGATAGCCGAAAAGCCAGTAGTAACAGACATCATTATCTCGTAATTGGCAATATCATGATTCATCTGGGTACCGAAACTAAAGCTGGTGTGCTTTTCTCTATTGAGACCCTTTGGTCTTATGCATACACAAGCGGAGATCTTGTGATTGTGTCCTCCCTTCTACATTTATTTCTGGGCATCTTAATGGAAAGGACATCCAGCAGGACATAGAATACCTAGCACGCTTTATGACAAGGGTTTCAATGCCGAATTTTGAAGGAGAAAGTGTAGAAAACGCTGAAGACAGCGTCGAGTTTGCGAAGACTTGATGCCTTGCTTTGCTTCTGTTATGTTTTCTTTTTTTCTTTTTTATTGTGAATGACAAGAATGACGCTCTTGCTGAGCCTCCAACAATGATGCTAAACTCTGAAGCTGTTTGTACACATATGTACCGATCATTTCAACAAGTCTGCATTCCGGTGCTGATAAGCGATACGGTTTAGTTAACCTGTCGGCAATTAGTGCGAATCTGACCGGCGTTGCCAGTGAGGACATTGTACCGAGCCATCACCACCATAGCCCTTCCGAAATTGCCACCGAAATCAGGTCCGTTATTGGCCAAAACCGCGTCACTGGTGGCTTTGTCGTCCATTAGACGTTGATCAGAAGCAAGCAACCCCCTGCCCTTGACAATGTTGTTAAAGTATTGGGAGTCGAAGGTGTCTGGGGTGACCTCGTCTACATTGAGTTCCGGGGTGGCAGCTGCATTAGGACACTCCGTCTTTAACGTTGCTTGCATGTCGGATGGGAGGGTAGGATCGGATCCTGTATCGCTGCTGGGATAATCGTAGAGACGATCCGTGACGTATTGGCAGTGAGCTATACCGATGGAGTGACCCCCTGACAACGCGACCATGTGGGCGGCGTTCAGATTCTTCTCCGCGAAATTAGCTAGAAGCTCCGAGACGGTGTCGGTTTGGAGAGGCAGCCCTAGAGGGGGATCTACATAGCTTGATACGAGTGAGTCTCTCCTTCCACCGGATACATCCCAGCCTTCGCCTCCAGTCTGCGATTGCAACAACAGATTTTGAAAGCCTTTCATCAGCGACGATATCAACAATATGGGGCTTCTGAACCTAATATGAAGTGTACATAGCAAGCTCCTAGTCACGGTTCCTTGCAATCCTCTCTAACTATATTGCAACTTCTCCCGCTGAGGATTGAGTAGCTCTGTATGACGACTTGCAAGAATTAACTAATTTGCCACCATTTTCACGAATTGCTGATCCATGAGTTGTTGTCAGAGTGACTAGAAGGTGGGAATCGGTCTTCACAACAGAGACAGTCTGACTCCTGCGTTAACTCCTCCCCCTTCAGACGCTTAATAACAAGCTTGTCAACGTGACAAGCGCACAAAGTGGAGAGACTAGCACTAACGTACCAGCGTCACACTGTCACGAGCTGCGAACTGCAATATGTCGGCGCATGAAACAGTGTTCGGGCATGCCGCTTCCACTGCCGCTTTTGCCGCATCGATGGCTTCAAACCCATGTAGATTCACGTTGATTGCCGCCGTCTTCTCCGCTTCTTCTCCGTCCAACAGCACTGAAGCATCACATCCCTGAAACCAAACTCAAATGTTAAGAACAGAGGCACCCCACATTCTGCCTGTTCCGACAAAATTCATTGAATTTGTCAGCTGTCCGCACAGAATCACGAGGTCTAATTCCGAAGTTTTGCAACCTGTTCAGCTATTCAAAGCTCACAGTAGCTTATATTTCACAGAAGGACACAGATTACGGATTTGAAAATAAAAATAAAAATAAAAAACTATATGGCTCCATTGTAACTCACACGAACGAAGCAATCATGGAATGACAGACGCAATACGCCGGGCGCAACTGTTGGATCCTGATTGTACGAGTTCCGCATTGATTCCCAGATTATTGCTTCAACCGTTGGGCAGGAGTTCTCGTAAAACCCGACTGTAAGGCCTTGAGCCTCAGCTTGGCTGCTTAAGCACACAAATACGAAGGCTATTGTGAGCAATGCAGTTGCCAAACCCCGCCGATGATTCGGCATCCTCTTGGATGGATTTACCTCCGACATTCAAAGTCAGTTTTGTTGTCCACGATCTCCAAGCGAAACTAATCGATGTGTGAAACTCGCCGAAAGAGTCGGAGGGGTTGTTGCAGATTTGTTGCTGAACGAGTTCAGAGGGCTCTTGTTCCCTGTAATTGTCCACCCTTTCCAGTCCTGTGTATCCTTCTCCACCTAAAGCCTCACAAGCGCTAGTTCAGAAGAGCGCTACACACAACCTCACTTTAAATACCTGGTACAAATTGCACTCTTGGAATCCGATGCGGCCTCCTGCTCGAGATCGCGTCGAGCGACTCCCGCGTAGCGAGGGATGACTTCAAAGTTTGGGGTGGGTAGTTTTACCGCGTTTGAAGTCGGAAACTTGTCTTCCTGGTTGAATGTCTTCGCCTTGTAAGACTAGTTTAATCAATATCAATTTCGTTGTGTAAAGTTTCATATTTTATGCAAAGTGTGGTCTTTTCCCTGTTTCCAAAGCGCTTACGAAGTGGGTGTTGTTAAGGGGGCTGAGTAGGCAGGATATGATTGTTGGTCGCAGGACCATATACACACTATGAACTTGCTGTGGATCACACATGCTTAGCTGTAGGCATGTATGGCTCCGAATTCGAATAATATCCAATTTAGTTCAGCACATTGAACTTGGTGTGGCCAGCACGCAAGAGTGTCGAACAGATCAGAGGACCACCAACTTTTGCCGTTCGACTTAACTTCGACACAAAAAAATTGCCTTTCTGAACTTTAAGGGAATGATTCTGTTTCATTCTGCTGATTTGTGGTACCTTCGATTTCAGCATGTTGTGCAGTTCACCTTAGCTAACAACATTACGTCATACTTTTCCAGTAAAATAACACCCTGCAGACTCTTTTTGCTCTCGAATAGATAATAGAATCTGAGGTCAAAAAGCACAAGCACGCGCCTTCATGGTCAAGTCCAATTGTCCGCAGCGTCGCCAGTCATTGGACGCTCCTGCAGGATGTTTGAAGACTTTCATGAACGATGACCCCACCGCTTTCGAGTCGACCATACAAGCACCCCAACATGCCCCGCTCTAATCAAAATAACATTCATAACATATGTATGAGCTAGTTCCTTCAATCTCGAGCCATGTCTGATTGCCCAACTTTCATGACATGAGTGCCACAGGTTTGATAGTCTGTTTAATGATGCTGCAAAGACATTCCCACAAAACACATTCGTTTCAAATCAAGCACTTACCACCACCGATTTTGAGGCTAATCTGATCCATCGCAACTGTTTTATTGCACACTTGATTTCATTACATAAGGTAGGGACTCCCTTGACCAAGTGATCATTATTGGGGACCCACATCTGAGTCGTACTCTTCATGCAAAACTGACGTGCCCCTCAAATCACCTCAGGTCTGCAATCCATACTTTAAATAATGCACCACTCAGACAGAGCGGGGCCTGTGTTTTAGATGTTGGCCCTGATTCGTGAGTTTGAAATCGTTCCTAAAAGAGTAGACGCACACTGAAAATCACTCAGATAGTTAATAGATCCTGGAATCCATTGACTCGAGGCAGTAGAGACACGATGCAGTCGCTTGTTGTAGAATTATTGAGAGTGTCTAAAACACCCAGAGGCTTCATGCTAGCAGTACCTTTTAGTTCGTCGTTTTTGTGCCATGGGCACATGTACAGTGAACAGTGCAACCTAGTCAGTACCTTTACCACTGTTTCTCGCATGAAAATAATCATTGAATTTCCAGTGTGGGAGAATAACTTTTGAATACCAGTCTAAATTTTAAGCAAGTATGCACTGCATTGTTGGGACTCGCAAGTTTCACATCAATCATTCATAGACACTCCGTTTCATGTGGAAACATCTGGTAACGGAAGTTTGGCAAACAGGACAGCTCATCCTTTAGTTATTACAAAATGCTTGTGTAGGAATTTTACTACTCTTCTACCTGCCAGCGCTTTCGATTTGAATGTGCGAAGGGCAACGGACAGGCATGACGAGAGGTAAAGAAGTAATGACTTTTGTGAGCAGACGTGTTGGCCAATAGGTGACATATTATTTCCAGGATACTTGCGTGTTGCTTTTGCATCTTCGTGTTTAATAAATAACATCCTCTTCTACCTGCCAGCGCTTTTCATCACAACGATGTCACCATGTCCTAAGGCGGCGTCGATAGTTACCTTCAGCAGCCTCTGCAACAGTGTGAGTGCACTCACCTTTTCCAGTACCGTCAAAATGTTCAGCGGGAACAGGTCAGACATCCAACTGGAACTGGCAGGTAAAAGAAATAGATGGAGTGAATCTGGTTAGATAGAGAAATTCCTCGACTCTCATTGCACTGGTAGATGCGAACTGTGAGCTACAAAACTCAATCCAGCGAATCTGGATGAATCGAAGGTTAGTGGAGGAATAGGAAGTGGGATGCTCCGAAAGCTTTTGATGATTTCACGAGCGTCGCCATTGACGACTCTCATGTTTTTCTAGGTATCGGAGAAGGATGCTTGTATGA
This sequence comes from Physcomitrium patens, assembly GCF_059467195.1. Taxonomy (NCBI): domain Eukaryota; kingdom Viridiplantae; phylum Streptophyta; class Bryopsida; order Funariales; family Funariaceae; genus Physcomitrium; species Physcomitrium patens. Next base: position 17,181,680 of record NC_143422.1, on the reverse strand, counting down.
TATCAACCTACGTGCTGTGAAGTCGATAAGGTAGTGGCACATTAGTTGACGTTTGGTTAGTAGGGGAGGACCATGCGAGGACACGCGGAATGTGCGGTTTTTAAGTAGTTCCTAATCCCCGTGAGATGAATAATATACGGAGCCATTGGCAACTGCTCAAGGTTGCCACCAACTCCACACAATCAGCAAACCCAACAAGCCAAACCAAGCTCAACGCACTGCTCCACAACCCACCGCAAGGCACACAGACAAGAACGACTCTCCGCAAAAGAGGCAGATCCATGTGGAGCGCAATACAACGCTTCGCATCGCAGAGCGTGGACGGCCACACGGCGAGGTAATCCTCTTGAAGTGGGCTCCGCGATAAACATAGAGGGGAGCCCCAACCCTAACATCTCTGATAGATGCTCATCGGCACCTCGCAACCTGCATGGATGGATTTATTAATGGGATGAGAGTGGAAAAATGACCGAGCTGACTGTGTGGAAAAATGAATGTTTAGGGACGCCATCAGTGGTTAGTTTGTTTCATATATCCGTATTTAAAACGTTTTTTAAAATGCATTTAAAACATAGTGTTTTTTAGTTCCCAAGTATTTAAAACAGTTGGGAAAAGGGTTGCACTTTAGACTGCATTGTTGTCTTTGATAATTGCTTGATACAATATTATCATTATCAATTATCACGTGTTGCTTGAAGGATTCTATACATAATTTGTTCAATAAACCATGAGAAGTAGAATTGCATAGCATGAAGGTATGTCGATGTAGTTATTGCAATCATGGAGTGATTGCATCTGTTTGATAGAATGAAGAACCACCTTGATAGCCACTACAAGAAGAAACCGAAATCTATTGGATGGATGACAAAATATTCTTGGCCACCTTTATTACTATCTAATACCAACTTTATCAACATCAACTTAAGCATAATCAATCAATATCATTAAAAAAAAAGCATATAGAATTGAATCAACTTTAAGAATTCATTCATAAATAAGAATATAAAGATGTTCTTGGAGAGGTCAGGTTTATATTGCAACAACAGCAAAAAGTTGAGCTACTAATTGCAAAGGCAATCCATGAGAATAATCTCATGTTTAATTTCTTGCACGAAGTGGCAAGCAGCATAATATAAAGTAAGATCAAAATTGAAGTAGTCATGTATAGAAAAGATTAGTTGTATTATTAATTGACAATATAACTAATACAAAATGTTATTTAAGACATGAATTACAACAAAATTCTAAAAATGATGATATTCTTTTATATTATCAAAAGAGACAAAGTAGACAATTAAAAGATAGATAGAGAATTGAAATCAACATAGTTATTGTTAAAAACAAAAAGAATAAGAAAACTTAAATCAAAATAGAATAGAAACAAGGCAATGATAAAAATAAAGAAAGCCTTACTATTGCCTCCATACATATTATCTATTAGATAACTATAAAATAATGTCTTATAGGCCATATGACATGTATACAACTTAAGAGATATATTATTGAAGACAAGAATTCAAAGAATGTAAATAATCAACTGAGATGTTTTACAAATAAAGATGAGAATATATATATATATATATATATATATATATATTTGAAGAAACTAAGAAAATAATTGTCCAAAGATAAGAAAACTAGAGATTCTTAAAACAAGACTAAACACAAAAAAAGAGTTGAAAAAAATGAAGAAACTTCATTCTTACTTCTATGTATACTATCTAACTAATAGCTACATGATAATGTTCTATAGGACCCCCAATATGTGTTCAATTTACAAGACACATTGTCGTGATGTAATATGACTAATAAGTGAAAGAGTGTAAAAATTATTATAATATAGGAGATCTTAGTTCAAAGTATTAGAAAAAATTACCTTAGAAATATAGTTAATAGTCAAAAGGATATTAAAACTAAAAAATACCAATATTGCCTTTTATAAAATGGCCTTCTATTTACTTTGTTGGACCTTAAATAAGGCAAAATAAAGTAGATTAGAAAAATAAAGAATATGAGCATTTATAAGAAGAAATTAGGAGTTGATTTTAATAAAAATTAACTCAAAAAGACAAAATTTGATACCCGAAGAGGGCCGATTATCAACATGGGTCGAAATCAGACCTCAAGGTACAAAATTGATATCGTATTACCTGTTATCTTGCTTGAGAACACATCGGGCGTCTGGTTGTGGAAGATAAAACAATGTTTGCAAGTATCCAAGTACGCTAGTGGGTTTCAAACATCTAAATACAAACTATTTCGAATTTTAATATAAAAGCTTAATCTCAATACAAAGTACTTAGAAATACTATTTTTAATAACTTCAAGATATTATAAGTACAAAGTCTTTTATTATTTGTTATTTTTTATTTTTTATTTTATTTTATTTTATTTTATTATTTCATTTTTATTTTTATTTTATTTTATTTTATTTTTAACCCTAACTCTAGACAGTGAACTTCAGTATGTTGTAATTTTCAATCTGATAATCTGATTGTTATAAATTTCTACCACTAGTGTCTTTGCAAGCCTTCTAAATGTTCAAGAAGTTTCAATCCAATCTAACTTACAAGTTGCTTAAAAATATCGTTAATCCACACTGATATATCTTGACCGCCGCCTAGAAGTCCTCAACTTACCACGCCAAAAGTCACCTTACTCCAGCTGATAGATCTCTAGATATTACAAAAATCCTAAACAACCCCAATCTTCTAACTTTCGATACCTCTTTACACTAAAAGTCAAATATCCTCTAATTGTTTCGTCAGATTATGACAACTTTTTGCATGCACTTGGCATACTCAATTCTCTAGACACCTCTAAGTTTCAACTATAGAAGTTTCTCCAATTTCACAAAATAGTCAAGAATACCAGCCGTTACTTTATTGCAAAAAAAAAACCCAATTCACCAATACAAACACTGATTTTCAGCAACAATTGCCAAAGTTCTTCCAAATCCTATGAAATCCAATTCTACACCTTTCGAAGGAGCTTGAAGCTAGCTCTCCAACCTCAAAAATCCTGATCTCTGAATGCCTCTTTCCTTATCCTCTCTTCCCTTTTAACTTCGTGTGGTCCCCTTTTTTCCCGCCCTGGATTCCAAATTAGAACAAGTGATGGTGCTTCCCCAGAATTCCTGTCTCTAAGAGGAACTTCCTACCGAAAGGACGTTTTCTCCAAAATGGCATAGAGAATGAAACAACTTGAAATGGAACTAAAGCCTCCATATTTGGGACCTCATTGGGTTACCCAACCAAGTCAGGTCTCATACTGGATAAGAGGCCTATACTAGGACCTAGATTGGATGTCCCCGTAATTGAGTCAAATTGGCCCTTCACATCTGACTCACCCAAATATTGAATTGGTCATTTTTTCTTTTTCTGACTCTTGGTAAGAATGGCTCGGACTCATTCCACCCAATTTATTGGAGAATCTTAAGGACCTTGATTTATTTCCTCAATTTTTCCTTGGCTTTGGATCTGTTGATCCCGATTATTGAAATTGGATAGAGCATTACATTGCTGATAAGTATGCCTCGACTACTTGCAATTTCTTCATACTAGCACGTAATCATCATTGGCTTTTGGGATTGGAACATTCACTGACATAATGACCAAGCTGTCTGCAATGGAAATGACAGAGTGGTCATCCTGCACCTCCATCATACATATTGAGTGTCTCCATCGATATATACCTACTAGGCTTGTTCTATGTAGGGTTAAAAAATGATCCTGATTGTCCCGTTGGTACAGAGGGTACTTGGTTTGATGATGCTGATGGGGTGACATTAACTGACCCTAAATATTGGCACTGGAATTGGCCATTGTTTCTAACATCTAAGATGACTAAATATTAATAATATCTTTTTCATTTATATTTTCACCATATAGTCATATTACAACACGACATCCATCCCTTCTGAACCTGTGCATCTTCTGGTATGCACCAAATAATCCAGCTGTTGTTTGATTTATAATATGTTCTCCAAGTCTTTGTCCAAATCTTCTTTATCATTTTTGCTATCCATATCAAATTCATCTTCTTATTGAAGAATATCTATATATTCACCAAGATCTTCTATATTTATTTCTGTGTATCTTTGTTTAAATATTTTTACTCGCTTCCTTGCAATTGGTATTTTTAACATTGTTCCATCTGATTCTCCAAACAAGTAAGTTGTATTATCATGAATAGTTGTTACTACATACGGACCAAACCATCGTTTAGAAAACTTCCTTAAAGCACTATGTTGATTGTCTAAGCTACTATCATAGAGCAAAATCCAATCACCTTCTTCAATTGTTTTAGGCCTCAATCGATGCTGCTTATCAAATCGTGTCTTATTTTATAACCTCGCTCTTTTTAACCTTTCTAATGCTATTTGCACATCTTCTCATCTTTGCTCTAATTGTTGAATTCTAATAGCTAGAAGTTCTTCTCTTGTCAATCCATCTTTCCATGGTAGAATATTCCAAATAGGTACTTTTTCTTCAATTGGCATAATTGGTTTTTGGCTTGTCATAAGCTCAATAGGCATATATCTCATTACTGAGCTATGAGTTGTTCGATCGGCCTATAATGCAAATGACAAAAGTCATGGTCATTCTTTAACCTTCCCATTACAAGCTTTAACTAATGCTTTCACAATCGGTTGGTAACCATATTCACTTTTTATATTTCTTTCAGGATTATAAGCAGTAGTCAGTGATAAGTTAATTCCACATCTTTCAAAGAATTCACGAGCTTCTTGTGTATTTAATTCTCCATGATCTTCGATGATTTTTCTTACACATCCGTAGCGGCAAATAACATCTTCAAGCAAAAATCTACAAATTTCTTTTGTAGTTTTTGTTCTCAATCCTCTTCCTTCTACTCGATTTGATAAATCTTCACGAGCGAAGACCAAATATCTCATTTGCCATAACCCAATTGGCATAATGACCAAATCAACAATCTATTTAAAATGAATAGCTAAATGATATGTAGGATAAAGACCATCTCGATGTCGTATATTAGAATACGCTTGACGAATTTCACATGATTCTACAAATAAGAGCACATCTCGATGCATATTTTTCCACCAATATCATTCCTTAAGCTTAGCAAAAGTAGCCCAAATTCCTCTATGTCCTGCCCATAAACTATCATGAAATTCCTTTAATAATTTTTGTTTCTCTTCCTTATTGCCTATCACTCTTTGTGGCATTCCAATTCCTTTCTTTGGTCTCTTCCATAAAAATCCTTCTTGAAGCAAAAATCCATATGATTTTTTTCTTATTTGTTTAAATTTTTCTGTAGACCAATTTTCTTGCTTAGTCAAGGTATTCAAGTAATGACCAATATCCGATAATTCTCTTTCATAATTTTCTTCAAGAAATAGCTTGTCTTCTTTGTTAAGATTTGATACTGAATAGAATTTTGACCCAACATCATCAATGTCTTCAACCATTTCATCTTCTCTTTCATATCTTGCTCGAGATAGCATGTCTGCTATTAAATTGTCCTTTCCAGCAACATGATTAAATTTCGGATTTAATGACTTAATATAAGCAATCCATCTTAACATTATAATATCCGACGTTGAACAATTAGTAGTAATTCTAAGCAATGGCAAGAAATCCGTTTCAATTACTACTACTGCACCAATCAAATAATCCCTTTCAGCTTTCATAGCTGAAACAACTCCTTAAAGTTCTCTTTTGACTTGCGAATATGCATGTTGATGAATACTTAAAATTTTAGCTCCAAATCAAACTACAAATCTATTTGTACTTGAGTCATGTTGATCTAGAGCCCATCCAATAGTAATAAGATTAGTATCCACAGTAAGAATTACTTGTCAATTATAGTCATAATGAATTTTTCTTAAAATTGGAGGTATCACCAATAACATCTTTAGCTTTTACATTACTTTCCTATACTTTTTTTTCCATTTAAATCGATAATCTTTACATAATAATTCATACAATGGATCTGCTACATGAATATAATGAGGAATCCATATATGATAAAATACACAAGCTCCTAAAAACCTGCGTACTTTTGTTAAAGAGTTACATGAATACTTCATCCTTCCAATTGCATCAACTTTGCTTGGATCTGGCTTTCTCCTATAAAATCCACACAAATGCCCAACAATAAGAACTTTCTGTACTCCAAATATAGATTTTTTTCTTGAAAGTGTAAAATGAACCTCTTCAAGTCGAGTTAAAATATTTTCACAATCTTGTATATGATCAATAACATATTTGCAACACCCCCTCTCATCTAAAGTTTCATCTTTTTTTCCTTCTTTACATCCCTTGATAGGAACATCATCTAAAAAGAATATAGTTTTTTCAAGAATGAAGTCTCTTAATACCTTGTTCACCCCATTTATCATATGTGAAACTGAGTTAGTAGTACCCTGAGAAAGAATACACATTTTAAGTAATCCAAGTAACGTTTTCATTATTGTTAGATCTCTACTCCCATGCGCAAGTTGAAATTGATCATAACCTGAATATAAATCATCCATTGAATAAATTGCCCTTCCCACAAACTCTTCTACAAACTTGTCTATTAAATGCCTATACCTGCATTTCTTATAGTTACTGCATTAATTGGCTGCATATCTTGAATAAAATGTAACGATCCATTTTTCTTAGGCACCGTAAACCAATGACTGGAATATGGAGCAAAAGAAGGCTCCAAAATTTTCATTCGCATCTTTTCTTTCAATAATTCCACCAATTTAGGTAAATGAGCCCTCGGCACAGGAATTGGCCTTAAGTTCCAAGGCACATGAGGTACTGTAAAGATAACTCTAGGAGCAAAAACATTAGGATCTACACATCCTATCTCACGAGACCCAAAGGCAAATGATTTACTTCATTTTACAAGCATTTTTTTAAAATATTCAATTTTTGTTGGAAATAAGGAACCATCACATCCAATCTTCAATTCTTCAAAAGTCTCCTTTGTAAACTGATGTCCAATCTTCTTTGGATCTCTTAAACTCTCTTCTTTTGATGCTTCTTCCATCTATTTCTTAGAATCTTCTATTAAAGGTCCGGTAACAAGTTTTATTTTTTTATGTACTGTTTTATATTTTGTCTCCTTTAATAACTTCTGGTGCTTGAAAAGATTCAAGTATAGAATAAACCTCCCTCGAATGAATTTACACAATCTTATCATTATTTCCTAATCCAATAGATGCAATTAATTCTAAAGAATCTTCCAATCCATTTTCTTCATAAATACCTAAAATCTTCTCATCATCTTCTAATGTCCTTAACTTGCATAATTCCTTTTCAATACTATATAATCTTTTCCTTTCTTTTCTTTTAAAATCATCAACTTTCTTATACATAATATTTCCATTCTCAAAAATACCAATAAAACTTGCATCAAAGATACCTTCATCTTGCGAGAGTACCTCCTCTTTTGTACCTCCATAATCCCGCTTTAGAGTGGTACTTCCCCAAAATCCTTAAATCCTTCAACAATCCTTGGAAATGGTTCCTCCCTCAACCTATCTTGATTCCGTTCATGATTAAGAGGTACTATCAAAAATTGTACAACTTTCCTTCCATCTTCACTACATACCCTTCCATAAGCAGAACCATCGTCAAGTATTTTTGTTTCCATCCGTGCTGCCGTAATATAAGGTTGTCTTAAAATCAATGCATAAGACGTTGTATCTTGAACAAAGAAATATTGTTCTATTGCAACATCTCTAATCCGAATTTTGACATTTAGACAAGCTCCATATAATTCGCCTTGTGTGTTATTAGCTGCTCGTATTATCCATCCATGTTCCATATTAATTGGCCATTTTTGCTTCTAATAAAGTTTCTTAGACATAAGATTTATTTCAGAACCATGGTCGAGTAAAGCAATAATTGATTCTTCTATATTTCCTACTTTCACCAATACTTCAGTAGTTGCCCTTGCCCAATGTTTCCGAGTATAATGGCTTGAAGCTTCTATTTCCTTATCACTATAATCTTCAAAATGTACTCGTTGATTATATCCATTCTTTTCATTTGTTGATTGTTTGTAACCATTATCAACCTCTTTTTCATCTTTATATAAACTTGCATCAATAGCATGACTCATTCCAGCTTTGTCCATTAATTACCTCTTTTACTTAATACTGTTAATGATAACATCATGAAACTCCTTCTTTGCAATTTTCAAAATCTCTTTCAATGTAAATTCTAACTTAGCATTTAATATACGTTCTTCTAGCACCCCTTTTAAATTTGTTGCCGCTTCAATATCAGAAAGTAACTTATAAGCAATTGATTTATCCTTATCTTTTGGTTCCTTTGTTTTTTCTTTCAATAATGCTGAAGTATCCTTTATAGGCAATTCTTGTGAAATTGCCTCACGAGCCTCATTTCTTAGAGTCTGCCTCTTAGAAGAATTTCCTTCTCTTGTATCATCAAAATTTCCTTATCTCTTTTCTTCTATCAAGGCTTCATGTTGGCTCTTAGCAATATATGCATGAACTAAAAGAGACTCAACACGATCTTTTCAACTTGTTGCACCTCGTATTGTAGCTGCAGTCCTCAATAATGCTTCCTGGGTATTTTTCCTTTTTACATTGTAGAAATGGCAAAAGTCCAAAATTTACTAGTTCCCATACTTCCACCAAAGTCATCATCTACTCTAGCGCCATAACTTGCACTCTCTCATGATGCTATTCCATGTCCTATTAAGTAATCTTAAACCAATATTCTCATACCTCCTTTGCCAAAATTGGTTTGAAGGAGATCCTCTATATTCTTTAATGCTATCTTTCCATCTTTCCAGTAAATAACTTTTTGTTGTACCATATTATTAAATTCAATGCAATCCTTTCTAGTATATAAAACGTCATCACACCAGATATATCTTTGTACATACCCTTGTTTTGAAACATTCTTCAAATTATTTGTGGAAGTATTTTCTTCGAATCTTGTCAATTTGATTTGAAGATCTTACATTCCACGTATAATTTCTTCAATCTCCATGTCTCTTTTCTTTGATAAAAATGTCGAAGGTTAAATAGTAGGCCTGGTCGGTCATATTGTATGTATTAGAATTTTAGGTGCTTGTACTGCTTTTGGAATATTAGTCCTATCCTTCCTCCTTTCTCTTTTTACAAGCAAATCTACTGTATTTTCAACATTTTTCCACTTTGTTGTCAATCTTTTATCTTCTTCTTTGTCTTCAAGAAGCAACTCTAATTTTCCTTATAATTCTCCATCAGCAGCTTCAAGAAATAATTAAACCTTGTTCGACTCTAATGTCAATTTTTCTACCTTCGATAATTAAGACTACTGCCTCTCAAATTCCTTTAGTAGCTCTGTTGCTTATAAATTCTTATTAGGCCACTCAATCCATTCTAGAAATAGTTTCTTAGTAACATGATCAGTGTCTTTCAAGAAATATTTTTCTTTTAATGCATGTAAAAAAATCTCCCATGAATTTCCATAATGCTCTATAATTGAGGTAATATGCTCTCTTATCTTCGATATCGTGGCTAGTCTAAATAATTCAACCATCTTCTTCTCAGAAACCTGATTTAATTCTATTTCCCAAACATAACATCTTAAATACTTTGAAATATTCCTTCCATTAAACTGGTCAATTTTATTGACCACTACTTGCAAAGCTTTGGTTGCTAAAGCTTCCTTGCGATCATTGCTTTGTTGTTGCTGCATAGATAATGATAAGGCTTGAAACATACTAGCAATGGATAGATCCATGTACATATCCTATCCTTTAGAAGAAGCTCCTCTTGAAGCTCCTCCCAAAGATCCTTCAAAATTTATATTCTCGTTCTTCATAAAATAAAATGAAAATAAACAAAATCCAATACCTTCCACCTCAAGTTTTCACGTCGGATTCACCACTTATGTCGTATTATGTGCTATCTTGCTTAAGAATACACCAAACGTCTGGCTATGGAAGATAAAACAATGTTTGCAAGTATCCAAGTAGGCTAATGGGTTTCAAACAACTAAATACAAACTATTTCAGATTTCAATGTAAAAGCTTAATCCCAATACAAAGTACTTAGAAACACTATTTTTAATAACTTCAAGATATTATAAGTACAAAGTCTTTTATTATTTGTTAGTTTTTTTATTTTATTTTATTTTATTTTATTTTATTATTTTTATTTTATTTTATTTTTAACCCTAACTCTAGACAGTGAACTTCAGTATGTTGTAATTTTCAATCTGATAATCTGATTGTTATAAATTTCTACCACTAGTGTCTTTGCAAGCCTTCTAAATGTTCAAGAAGTTTCAATCCAATCTAACTTACAAGTTGCTTAAAAATATCGTTAATCCACACTGATATATCTTGACCGCCGCCTAGAAGTCCTCAACTTACCACGCCAAAAGTCACCTTACTCCAGCTGATAGATCTCTAGATATTACAAAAATCCTAAACAACCCCAATCTTCTAACTTTCGATACCTCTTTACACTAAAAGTCAAATATCCTCTAATTGTTTCGTCAGATTATGACAACTTTTTGCATGCACTTGGCATACTCAATTCTCTAGACACCTCTAAGTTTCAACTATAGAAGTTTCTCCAATTTCACAAAATAGTCAAGAATACCAGCCGTTACTTTATTGCAAAAAAAAAACCCAATTCACCAATACAAACACTGATTTTCAGCAACAATTGCCAAAGTTCTTCCAAATCCTATGAAATCCAATTCTACACCTTTCGAAGGAGCTTGAAGCTAGCTCTCCAACCTCAAAAATCCTGATCTCTGAATGCCTCTTTCCTTATCCTCTCTTCCCTTTCAACTTCGTGTGGTCCCCTTTTCTCCCGCCCTGGATTCCAAATTAGAACAGGTGATGGTGCTTCCCCAGAATTCTTGTCTCTAAGAGGAACTTTCCACCGAAAGGACGTTTTTTCTAAAATGGCATAGAAAACAAAACAACTTGAAATAGAACTGAAGCCTCCGTATTTGGGACCTCATTGGGTTGCTCAATCAAGTCAGGTCTCATATTGGATATGAGGCCCATACTAGGACCTGGATTGGATGTCCCTGTAATTGAGTCAAATTGACCCTTCACATGTGACTCACCCAAATATTGAGTTGGTCCTTTTCTCTTTTTTTGACTCTTGGTAAGAACGGCTCGGACTCATTCCACCTGATTTATCAAAGAATCTTAAAGACCTTGATTTATCTCCTCAATTTTTCCTTGGCTTTGGATCTGTTGATCCCGTTTATTGAAATTGGATGGATGTCACGGCCACAATCATGTAAGCTAATAATTACATATAGAAATAGGTAGAAGTAAGTAAAAGTAGATAAAAGTAAGTTAATTCTATAATATTTAATATAAAAGCTTCCTAGAAACTTCCTAGACGTTGCTTTGACTTCATAGGTGTCTTTAATTGACTTTTTGGATTAGAAACGTGGTCAACAAATTGGCCATGTGCCACACATGTTGTTAGCTTGAAGATCAAGCTAACTATGTGGCCCACACGTAGAAAAACTTGCCTTATAAGTCAAGGCATGTGTCCTACAAAGTCAACACATATTGGAGGTCCTATAGAACGTCGCCACGTAGCCCCTAGTTAGATAGTATATATAGAGACAAGAGTGAAGGCTTCTTCACTCTTGTCAACTCCTTTCTTGCTTCTAGTCCAGGTTCAAGAGTCTTTAGTTTCTTTTCTTGTGGCAATAGCCATTCCAGTTTCCTTTTAATATACCTACTTGTTTATATTTTGACTTATTATATCGAGATAGCCTTTTGGTGTATATTTTCCCTCATCGAGTCTTTGTCCTTGACAGATTGACAAGAGTACACTTACAATATCAGAGCTTTGTTTTTTCTTAAGTAAGAGTGGATTACCCCTTTCTCTTGACAAGACATAAGCGTATTAGAAGTTTGCGGATTACCTACTTCTAAACTGATATTGTTCTTAGTATCTTCTTTGTTATCAAGTCTTTTTTTTTTTTTGTCTTGAACAATATCAAACAAATTTTTCTTCTTAGTGTCATTATGGCAGAGCTTGTTGAAATGAAGAGTGCAATGGCACAAATGCAAGAGCAAATGAGGGAGTTAATGCTTGCGATGCATCAACTCAATTCACCAACACAGGAAAGAACAAGAATAGCAGAAAGTGGAGATATAGAGATGATCGGAGTTGCTTCAACATCTACAACAAATCACGTTCCTTCTCCAATTGTACAACACCCTATAAGCACTAGAGAACCAAGAATTGCCTTACCTGAGAAATTTGATGGTACGAGATCAAAGTTTCGAGGGTTCATCAATCAAGTACAATTGGCAATTGAACTTCAACCGCAAAGCTATCCAACTCCAGGATCACAAGTCAGGTTTATTGGCACTCTACTTTCTGGTTCTGCATTATCGTGGTTTTCGTCTTTTCTTGAACAACGAAATCCAATATTGGACAATTTGGAAGCTTTTTTGGCAGAGTTTCGATCTATGTATGGTGAACACGATGCAACTCGTGTTGCAACAAATAAGATCCGAATTCTGTGACAAGGAAATCGCTCAGTAACAGTATATACTTCACAATTTCGACAACTTGCAATTGACATCAAGTGGGATGATGCTGCACTCATCAGTCAATTTCTTTATGGATTGCAATACGAAGTAAAGAAATTGATGCTCAACTTACCTGATCCTCAAACTTTGAGTCAAGCAATCGATTTTGCGGTAAAATGTGATAATCGACTTTTTGAATTTCGATCCAAGAATCATTCACGGGAACCCCAACGTTATTACTCAATGGCAACATCAACATCTTTGCCAAACGTACATTCAGAAGTAGAAGACATGCAAATTGACGCGGTATGTTTTAAACCCCTAACTGAGCAAGAAAAGATTCGTCGTCGTCAAGAAGGATTATGTTTATATTGCGGAGAACCTAAGCACACTGCTCAACATTGTCCAAAGAAACAACGCAACTATAAAATGAGGGGTATGACGGTCAAAGAAGACAACATGTCGGAAAACGGATTCGTCCAGCTACAATAGGGACCGTGCAGCTGGAACCTTGTACAATTCCTAATGAAGGTCCTATCCTCTCCTCAGAATCCTCTCCTTGTTTTATAATAGACTTATATTTAGGACCTAAGAATTACAAAGCCTCTGCTTTATTAGATTCGGGAGCCTTAGCATGTTTTTTAGATGAACAATTTGTTAAAAGTCGTAAAATATCCTTTGTACAGAAACCTAAACCAGTGCATGTAGAAGTCATAGATGGTCGTCCCTTGTCTTCTGGAGATGTCACTCATGAAACTCATCCTATAAAAGTAACAATAGACGGTCATGATAGCTACATAGCTTTTAACATAATTAAATCTCCGTCCAATCTAGTTATTTTAGGTTTATCCTGGCTAGAAAAATATAACCCTCGAATAGATTGGAATTCGCATAAACTTGACTTTTTCCAAAGCGTTATTAATAGTTCTACCAACCAAGTAAAAAATTATAAGTCTAGTATAGTAAAATCCGTACTGATAGGTGCAAAAGCATTTATACACGCAGCAAAAGAAGGATCAACTTTTGCTATTTATGCTGCACCTATTTCTGAAAACGTAAAGACTTCAATTGGCATTCCAAGTCAATATCAGGAGTATCAAGACGTTTTTGAGAAAAAGAATGCAGATATTCTTCCTGAGCATCGCCCATATGATTGTTCAATCGACCTCAAGGAAGGAACTCAGCCACCATTTGGACCAATTTACAGTTTATCGCAAGATGAGATGGGTGAACTCAAGACATATATTGACGAGAATTTAGCGAAGAATTTCATACGCCATTCAAAATCTCCAGCAGGAGTTCCAATTCTATTCGTAAAGAAAAAAGATGGATCTTTACGAATGTGTATTGATTATCGAGGACTCAACAAGATCACAATCAAGAACAGGTATCCATTACCTTTGATATCAAGACTCCTTGACCAGTTGAATCAAGCTAAGATCTATACAAAAATAGATCTAAGAGGAGCATATAATCTAGTACGGATCAAAAAAGGAGATGAATGGAAGACTGTGTTTCGAACTAGGTATGGACATTTCGAATATAATGTCATGCCCTTTGGACTCACGAATGCACCAGCTACTTTTCAACATCTCATGAATGATGTATTTCGTGAATTCTTAGACAATTTTGTCGTCTGCTATCTATACGATATCCTGATCTATTCTAAGAATATCGAAGAACATGAAATACATGTTCGTCAAGTATTACAAAAACTTAGAGATGCAGGATTGTACGCCAAGATGGAAAAGTGTGTATTTCACACTACTCAAGTTGACTTTTTAGGATACATCATTTCAAATGATGGTCTCATGATGGATTCTTAGGAAGTCCAAACAATCATGGATTGGAAGATTCCAAGGACAGTAAGAGATGTCTAATGTTTCTTGGGATTTGTCAATTACTATCGGATCTTCATCAAAGATTTTTTACGAGTTGCAGCTCCACTTACACGCTTGACTAGTAAAGATAAATTTCAATGGAATCAAGAAGCGGAAGCAGCATTTGAAGCCTTGAAGACATCGTTTGTCTCTGCACCAGTCTTATATCGTGTTGATTTTTCCAAGGCATTTCTTATGGAAACAGATGCATCAGATTTTGCCTTGGGTGCAGTTTTATCACAAATGGGAACAGATGACAAACTTCATCCGATAGCTTTTCATTCAAGAAAATTCTGAGCAGCCGAGATCAATTATGAGATCCACGATAAAGAACTTCTTGCGATCGTGGATTCCTTTCAAAAATGGCGTCATTATCTAGAAGGCACTTCTAGTCCAGTCACTGTATATACAGATCACAAGAACCTCGAGTATTTCATGTCAGCACGCGTGTTGAATCGTCATCAAGCTCGTTGGAGTATGTCTTTGTCAAGATTCGAGTTCATTATCACTTATCGGCTAGGAAAAAAATAAGGTTTGTCTGATGCCCTATCTAGACGTTCTTATTTTGCACCAAAAGAAGGAGATGCAGCTTTTGAGCAACAAAGAACGGTCCTCTTGAAACCGGAGCAATTTCATCTCTGAGCAATAAAATCAACATTGACTGTTGATTCAACTTTTCTCAAGCAAATCCATTTCAGTATGTCCTCAGACCCTCTTGTTTATGATATCGAGAATAATTCTTCTAATTCTCATGATCCTTCTAAGTTCGAGTTCAAGAATAATCTATTATATTTTGAAGGACGCCTATATGTTCCAGAAGGAGAAGCACGTTTACGTGTTCTTCAAGCACGTCATGACTTTCCAGCAGCAGGGCACTTTGGATATAATAAGACTTTGGAACTCATATCAAGAGATTTTTGGTGGCCACAAATATGGAAGTCAGTCAAAGACTTTGTACAATCATGTGATATTTGTTCAAGATCAAAAATTCCTCGTCATCGACCTTACGGACTTCTTCAGCCATTACCTATACCAGAACAACCATGGTCTTCTGTTTCTATGGATTTCATCACAGATCTTCCAAGCTCAAGATCTTATGATTCTATATTTGTGATAGTAGATCGTTTCACCAAGATGGCACATTTTGTGCCATGTACAAAATCTATCACAGGTGAAGAAACAGCTAAGCTTTTCATTGATAATATCTATCGCTATCATGGATTACCTAAAGATATCACATCAGATAGGGGAACTCAATTTGTGTCAAGATTTTGGAGGACCCTTTTCAAGATTTTAAAAGTGGACATAAAACTATCTTCGGCTTTTCATCCTCAAACTGATGGACAAACAGAGCGCGTAAACCAAGTCTTGGAGCAATATTTAAGGTATACTATCAACTACCAACAAGATGATTGGACAACCCTTCTGCCATTGGCAGAGTTTGCTTATAATAATACGGTACATTCTTCCACGCAACAAACACCTTTCTTTGCCAATTATGGCTATCATCCACGACTTGATACTTTTGATTTTTCAAAAGTTGATAATCCTGCAGCAGAAGATATGGCAAATCGGTTGTCAGAGTTACATGCAATAATGAAGACACAATTGAAGGAAGCTCAAGAACGACAAAAGATAAACGCAGATCTATATCGTATGGAGCAACCACAGATCAACGTCGGTGATAAGGTATGGCTACTTCGTCGCAATATCAAGACTACTCGACCTTGTGACAAGTTGGACTATCGTAGGCTTGGCCCCTTTTCTGTTTCTGAACAGATCAACCCAGTTGCATATCAGTTACATCTACCAGAGTCAATGAAGATCCATCTTGTATTCCACGTATCTCTTCTTGAACCATATAAGACAGTGGATATACAAGGAAGAAGACAAATGCCACTGCCTCCTATAGAAGTAGATAATAATGAAGAATTTGAGGTGGAAGAGATATTAGACTCAAGGCGGCGCCGAAATAAGTTGGAATATCTTGTTCATTGGCGCGGATATGATATTAGTGAACGCACATGGGAGCCATCCAGGAATCTAGCAAATGCATCAGCTAAAGTCAAAGTTTTTCATCAACGACATCCATCAAAACCAAGATGAAAATCTCTCTTATAAAAGAGACAAGATTGAGGCAAGATAACATTCAATTTCCTATCCTTGTTTGTAACTTCTTTGCATTTGTGACGCTAATTAGATGGAGAGCCAACAACTAGCGGATTCAACTCAAGAACCTTCATTTGCTGACCTTCCGGACGAGACATAACGATTGTCACAACCTTCAAGACGACGTAATCGAGATGAAGATCTTTAAGAACGACATATTCTTCCTCGAACAGATGGTGAGATACAACGCGTTTGGTATCACGATTTGGGAAGGGACTATCGATGTTTGGTGATTTTGCTAGAGGTAGGAACAACTCCTGATGGTGTTCCGAATATTCCATTCAAAGGAAGTTACGAAGGCCTCAACAATGATCAAATAACTGGGTGGTCTTCCCGCCCTGGTATGGGACACTACCGATGGTTGAGAGGCCCTATCAATCATCTTCGAAGAGAACAGAGATCAGAGTATGTGGCGAATACAATTCGTCGCATCATAGATTTCCTCAATATATGATGACCGCTCCTCGTGGAACTCGTCTCTAGAAGGGGGGGTAATGTCACGGCCATAATCATGTAAGCAAATAATTACATATAGAAATAGGTAGAAGTAAGTAAAAGTAGATAAAAGTAAGTTAATTCTATAATATTTAATATAAAAGCTTCCTAGAAACTTCCTAGATATTACTTTGACTTCATAGGTGTCTTTAATTGACTTTTTGGATTAGAAACGTGGTCAACAAATTGGCCATGTGCCACACATGTTGTTAGCTTGAAGATCAAGCTAACTATGTGGCCCACACGTAGAAAAACTTGCCTTGTAAGTCAAGGCTTGTGTCCTACAAAGTCAACACATATTGGAGGTCCTATAGAACGTCGCCACGTAGCCCCTAGTTAGATAGTATATATAGAGACAAGAGTGAAGGCTTCTTCACTCTTGTCAACTCCTTTCTTGCTTCTAGTCCAGGTTCAAGAGTCTTTAGTTTCTTGTCTTGTGGCAATAGCCATTCCAGTTTCCTTTTAATAAACCTACTTGTTTATATTTTGACTTATTACATCGAGATAGCCTTTTGGTGTATATTTTCCCTCATCGAGTCTTTGTCCTTGACAATGGAGGATTACATTGCTGATAAGTATGCCTCGACTGCTTGCAATTTCTTCACACTAGCACGTAATCATCATTGGCTTTTGGGATTGGAACATTCACTGACATAATGACCAAGCTGTCTGCAATGGAAATGATGAAGTGGTCATCCTGCACCTCCATCATGCATATTGAGTGTCTCCATCGATATATACCTACTAGGCTTGTTCTATGTAGGGTTAAAAAATGATCCTGATTGTCCCGTTGGTACAGAGGGTACTTGGTTTGATGATGCTGATGGGGTGACATTAACTGACCTTATGTATTATAAAATTTAGCTAGATCTAATAGTTGAATTGAGGATTATTGAGGTTTAAGTGGATCAAGGTCTCAAAAAGTAGAATTTTAGATATAGTAAGTATTTTTGAGATTTCTTACAATCTATTAGTTGGATTAAAGTAAAAGATATGTGTTTAGATAGTAGACTTGTTTTCCTTTGTATGTGAGAATTTTGAGATTGATTAAATAATTTAATAACAAGAAATTAGTGCTAAAAATTTAGCATTCAGAATGGAGAAGAAGGTTGATCCACATCTAAGCACATTTTTGTAATTAACATCCATTTTAAGTTAAGAATATTATCTTGCTCTTCAAAAAATTTGAACTCAATCCAACAGTTGGATTGAAAAAAATTAAGTGCTAAAATTCTATAATTTTGAAGGATATTAGTTATTACTACTGGATATTGATTATCGCTACTGGATATTGGTTTTTGCTACTGGATATTGGTTATTACTATTGGATATTGGTTTTTACTACTAGATATTGGTTATTCCTATAGAATATTGGTTATTACTACTAGATCTTGGTCTTTGTTACTGGATATTGGTTATTGCTATTGGATATTGATTATTGCTACTAGATATTGGTTATTAATATTGGATATTGGTTGTTGCTACTGGATATTGGTTATTGCTATTAGATATTGGTTATTACTATTGGATATTGGTTATTTTTACTGATTATTGTCTACTGCTACTGGATATTGGTTATTGCTATTGGTTTTTGATTATCGCTATTGATTATTGGCTACTGTTACTGATTATTGGCTACTGCTATTGGTTATTAGTCACTGTTATTGAGTATTAGTTGGTACAATTGGTTATTATTACCAAAGCCAATTATTATTACTGATTATTTGTTGTTGCAATTTTTCCTTTATCTTCTACAATCAAGTACTTAGTATATTTTTAAGCTAAATGCCATGTAATATGACATATTTCGTGAATTTGATGTGAAATACTGAAAGTAGAAAGTATTTGGTTTTCTTGGATTATTTGAATTATGGAGAAGGAAGGCAAGAGAGTTGAAGGAAGAACTATGGATGGTGCATTAATTGGAGCTACAAGTAGTAGAACTAGTGGAGGACAAGGTATGTATTTTGATCCTAACTCTATAAGCATATTTGAAGCTTTTTTCTTATTCATGCAACAACAACAGGTTAAAGATCACAAAGAGGGTATGGCAAACAAAGCATTACAAGCAGTTGTGGAAAAGATTGATCAATTTGAAGGAAAGGATATTACAAAATATTTAAGATGTTATGTAAAGGAAATAGAATTGAAGCATGTTTTAAAAAGGAAGATGGTTCAATTATTTGAATTAGCTTCTACATCAAAAATAAGAAATCAAATAAAGTCTCTTATAGGACAATTTGGAGGCTCATGGGAGAAATTTTCTCAAGCATTGAAGGATAAATTTTTCTAAAAAGATAGTAAGAAGATTACAAAAAAGTCTTTTTTTGAATGGATTGAAAGGCCAAAGAAGGATCTTCTAGCAATAAAATTATTAAGAAAGTTTGAAAAGTAATATTCTTTTTTATCAAAGAAAAAAATACAATTGTTGGATCCAAGTAAGGTGGAGTTTTTTCTTCAAGCAGTTGATGGAGAGTTAGAACAGAAGTTAGAAATCTTGCTTGAAGATAAAGAAAAGAATGAAGGATTGATAACAAATTAGAAAGAAGTGGAAGAGGTAATAGAGTTATTGGCATAGAGAGAAAAGAAAAAAGATATGGTGGGTATTCAAAGACTATTACAAGCATCTAAGATAAAAGTATCTATTATCCATCCAACATCTTTGATTCAACCTTCAATAGTTACATCAAAGAAAGAAGAAATAGGCATCAATGAAATCATATGTGGGATGAGAGATTTGCAAATAAAATTTAAAAAACTTAAATAGAAAGATCAATCATCAAAAGTATCAACAAAACAAAGACCAGGACAAATAGAAGGTATAGTATATAGATGCATGTGGTGTAATAGCATAGATCATTCAATGAGAGAATGTGAAGATTTTACACATTCACTATGTAAAAGAGTTATTTTTTTAAAGATGGTATGATACACTTAAAAGAAAGTGGAGAAAAATTAGAAACAAGTTTTAGTAAAGGAAGAATGAAGTTATTTGTTTGAGATACTTTTAAAGTACATACAATTTTAAGCCATGAAGCATCAATATATTGGATGGAAGCAAATCCTAGTGAATGTTTTAGTATAAATCTTGAGTTTCCAAGAGAATCTAGTTCTTTGTGGACAAGTGCAATGAATTATGTTGAAAGAAAAAAAATTTACTAGATGTGATTGCTCATTTTACTTATTCCAAAAGAAACCTCCCAGTATAAATCCGTATAAGGGGATTTGAACATGGAAAATGACTAGTTACTTAAGCATTCATGTTAGGGTCACACAATCAATTATCTCTTGAATATATCGTCTCTATTTCCAATATCTGAACACACAAGGAAACTATAATCTCCTCCTTCACTTTATCGGTCTCTTCCTTATAGCAATTTAGTCATATTAATAACTGCTATTTCCACCAATATATTCACCCTCATAATCTCCAACTGTAATATTGTGCCCTCACAGCTTTCAACACACAATTACCCTTGTTCCAATCTCTGGAATTCTTCACACAGAACTGCCATTCATATTATAGTGTTTCACACAAACATAGACTCATTCTCTCTGCTGAACTACAATCAGATTTCAGCATTCAATCTTTCTTCTTCTCAAATAATACCAATCATATTTTCATTCCATAATTTACTTCACAATATTCAGAAACTTTCAATCCTCTTATTCAAAGAAAATAACAAACAAAAAAAAAGATGTAGCACCAAGCTTACCCCGGCTCACAACTCTCGCAGTCTGGCCCTCGGCTCATAACTATCGCAGTCTGGCCCTCGGCTCACAACTTTCACAGTCTGGCCCTCGGCTCATAACTCTCACAGTCTGACTCTCGACTCACAACTCTCATAGTCTGGCCCTCGACTCATGACTATCACAGTCTGGCCCTCGGCTCATGACTATCACAGTCTGGCATTTTCTTCTCCTCTTCCATCCTCCTTATACTACCCCGAGATACCAACTCCTATACTACAGATGATAACTACTTTTCTTGACTATTCATCCATTCTACCTACTGAACTACCTTTTTAGCAATTATCTATCCCTGTTTATACTATACACTAGGTATCTACATTCTAAAAATAACTACTTATTCTACATAGCCCTACTTCTAACTGTGCAGTGTCCTCGCAAATACTCAATTGATACCTATCTAAAAATTATCTAACAAAACTCTACAAAAATTGCGATCCCTCTGGCCTATCTAATTAATCAATTGCCGCAGTATCTGTTATTAGTTCCACCGATTTCGGTTCCAACTGCAAATCTTCATCCTCTTCCAATCCTTTGACCAATTGTACTCAATACCAATTTTTCTTGTGCCAATAACTTAGTCTTTTCTCGTTCTATTACCAACTGACCCTTCATTTTTTTTAGTTCTAAAATTGAATGACTGCGAGCTCGGAATAGTTCTTGCCTGTGGGTCTCCACCATGCGTTCTCTTTTTTTGTCCCAAGCTTCTCACTATTAACTCTTAACTGGAACTACTACTCTCAAAAATACAAGAAATATAAGAAAATGGCACTCCAGCCAATCCAAAACAACACCACAGAATGACTTTAATGGGTGCCCCACTCCTATTCTTTTACCTAGTAGTAGTAATGACAACATGTTACCCATACTGTCCGAGACAAGTAATGAGAAGTAATCTTTCTTGGTGGCCATATTTAACTTTCAAAAATCTTGACATATCTCGATTTTTCCATTCTTCTTCTGTACCCTCACGATTGGCGATACCCATGCACCATGCGGAACAGGATAAATAAAACCCACGTCGAGAAGTTTATCCAATTCCTCTTTCACTAAAAGAAAATATTTTGAATTAAGTCGGTGTTGCCTATGCCGTACCGGTTTAGCGTTCTCCTCTAAAATGATACGATGCTCACAGACTTTAGCGGGGATACCTTTTAAATCATCATAAGTCTAAGCAAAAGTGGATTTATGATGCAAGAAAAATTCGGTCCAACAGGTCAACTCTTGTTCCTTAATACCTTTGTAGACCTTAATTGTCCGAGGTTCTGTTGTGGTTGCCAAGTTGATAGTTTGACATAAAAGTGCAACGATGATGTTCTGTTTCAACCCCCCACGCTGGTTTAAAGTTAGTCGATAAGTTCGACATGTATGAAGTATTGAATCCTGTGTCCAGGGCACTAACATGGTGCACATCATATTTAGTCATCCAATCAGTACTAACATAATCCGAGTTTTCCGAGTCCGTCGGGTATAACAAGTATTCCTCCGGACCTCTACATTGGTACACCACTCTCGGGTGTAGTGCTGCCTCTACGGGCACCTCCATAATTGGTGCTACTGCATCATCGTCGGAGCTAAGCTCATCGTCCAATGTTAATTCAGATGCTGGCAATTGAGACTCTTTGTGATAGTGTACTCGGTACATTTGTAACACCATTTTGTCTCTACCCTTGCCAATTGTCAAAGTACTCTGATCCCAATCGTTCTTGGCTTTTGTTTGATAAAACCAAGGTCGTCCCAATAAAATTGGATACAATAAAGTCGAACGTTGTAACCGAAAGACAATATAGTCGATTTCATATGCAATACCGGCAATCATAGTTTGAACACTCCATAAGATATCCATTGGTTTAACGCGGCTATGATCTGCTATTCGTAATACCAATGTCGTAGGTAGCAATTGCTTTAGATCCAAGTCCTCTATTGTATCCGCATTTATTAAATTCACATTGGAGCCACCATCGACTTGTACCCCTGGAATTAAAACGCCATCGATTGATACATCGATTGTTGGTGCTCCCATATCTGAGTTTAAGCTAACTTCATGAATTTCTTTAGTGCGAGATCTTCATTGTAATAATATTGAATTCAATGTAGATCGACATTCCGACGCTACAGCCAAAAGTTGCTTCATTATAATTGAAGGCTGAATAACATCCAAATCCTTCAGAATGTCGTAGGATTCTATATTGAGAGTAATTCTCAATGCTCTTTTGAATTTCATTAGTTTCGATTTTACTCCGTGAAGTAAGATATTCTTCTGCCCTGGACTCGGAATTGAAACAGCAGTCGGGGTTTCTTTGGAATTTCCGCCCCCAAGAGGATCTTTCAATGGATAAGACGTTTCTCGAAACTGCTTGGAAAGAAACTGAAGCCTCCGTAATTAGGACCTCATTGGGTTGTGCCATCGATTCAGGTCTCATACTGGATATCGAGCCCGTAACATGACCTGGATTGGATGGTCCCGACAAATTGGCATATGAAACCGAATTAGATTCCTTGGTTTGTTGAGGTCTCAATATTAGAATACGTTCTAATAGTGATATTAGTTCATTTAGCCTCATAGACGGCGCTACTTGCTCTCTTGTGATTAGTTCATCTATGTCCTGAATTGGATTCTTGTCTTTTTGTTGGCCTCTGGTAAGCACTGCGTTCACCACCTCGACACGATGTACTGGTGAGTCTCGTTGAACAGGGCCTTTGTCCTTCGTCGGTTGGCTTGTTTGCATTTACTGGTCTCGGTTATTATAATTAAAGGGTGCATTGCACTGTTGATAAGTGTGACCAGACTGCTTATAATTTCCACATATGGGAGCATAGTCATCATTGGTCCTTGGATTAGGACATTCACTCGCATAATGTCTGATTTTTCTGCAACGATAGCAACGAAGTGGTCTCTTGCTACTTCCTTTAAGGATAATAGGTGTCTCTATTGGTATATAACGGCTAGGTCTGTTCCATGTCGGATGAGTAAAGGATCTTGGTTGACCCATTGTTACTGTAGAGTCTGGCATTGGCTTTGTTATGGGTGGATATTGATGGTATCTTGGTTGGTTCATCGCCAATCTATGAGTATTGGATACACCTTCTTAGTGAAATTCAGAGTTGAGGAAATTAGAATAATTTCTGTTTTGTTTATTCACTCGATTTTCATTCGAGCCAAACCTATTATTCGTCTATACTTGATTGACATCCCACGAAGTTGGTTGAATCATTATCTGGTTACTAAGTTGTTGTTGCTTCCGTAAATTCTAACAGTTGGTGGTAATATGCTTGCCCCCACAAAAGATACATTGTAAAGTCATTTGGGGTGGTGAAGGACATTCTGTTAGTAAATGACCTTGCCTCTTACAATTGCTGCACTAGACATTGGGATGCATATTTGTTGGCTTATGCCTTTTTTCTTTATCCTTGGCTAGATTCACAGCCAATTCATCCATTTTTTTTGTCAATGTTAACAACAATGACTCATTAGGATCTCTTGATACCAATGCATTTAGCAATTCTTTTGTAGGTATTCGTTTCTGATACGCGGAATAAGGTGCATATGGATGTGATGATGATGGTGGTACAGCTTGCAATGGAACGGCATCAACTATTCCCTGTGGAATTGTACCATAATCATTCCTTCTCAAATAACTTCCCGATGTGTCATTCAAATTTGTCATTTGATAACCTCCTTGAGATGGAATCATCGTGGCTCCAACTGTTAAGTTCTGGTCATAGTGACATTCCTCCTATACTTTTGCTCGCTCAAGAGATGATGCAATGGTAGCTGATTGGGCCTCCTTTACAAACATTTTCAATTCTGGTGGGTGTAGTCCATTAACCAATATGGACAACACAAATGATTTCAGCATTTGATTATTTGGCCATTTTCGAAGTATATCTGCTACATGACCATAATATGACTATATCGCTTCTCCTGGTACCATTCTGCTGTTCATTAGTTTTTCTCTAAGACGTTCTTCAAAACCAATTGGTCGAAAATGGACTAAAAATACATTTTTCAATGCCTTTCAATTGATAAATTGTCCCACAGGTTGGCGGTTATACCACTCAAATGCTATGTCTTTCAATGTCGCTCGCAGCCATCTCAGCCAAATATCTTCTATTCTTCCATTATTGGCTACACACGCCCTCAAGAATTGAGACAAATGTTGATCTAGATCCGTACCTTACAAACCCCAAAAAGTAGGTAAGGACACAACGCTAGTCGTTCGATCGCCCACTGCACCCATTTGAACTACAATCGAAACTGCTGGTCCTCCCAACGTCATTAAAGATGCCGGTGTTTCGCTCAATTTCTTATTAAAATAAAAACTGTCTCCCGTAAAAGTCTTTTTCGGACTTCCAAGCCTTCCTGATTGACTATTATTATCTCCAAATAATTTTACTAGTTGAATATGAGGTAAAAACGACAGGTTTTGATATACTCTGAATTGGTCTTTATTGGCAAGTGATTTATGCCAATCTTTAGAACCAGTCTTGTTAGGATCGAACGTATTTCCAATTAAGAAGATACCCAGTGGGGTACCTAATTCCTCTATGCCTTCCTCGTTTTCCGTTAACGGCTTCAAGAGGTTTGCTGGACTATTAGCAGCGCTCTCCACGAGTGCTCTTCGCAATTTCTTTAATGGTATATACTTCTGAAATATTAGAAGTTGATCGTCTTCTGGGTACGATCAAATATGCCGACAGGCATGCAACCACGGCTTAATCCAACTTTATCGATGCTTATTTTTCAATTTGTAATCTCGCTCATTACGCAACAAATTTCTTGCTTGCGATCACTCTGTTCTTTCCTTTGATTACTTTATTCTCTTTGCTGTTAAATTCTCATTCTTAATAACCATACTCTTTCTTCAAACACTACTGAAATCGTCTTCCATTACCAATTTTGTCACACGTTTGGTAATTAATTCCTAACACTCAAAACTATTATCACTCTCCGGCAGCGATGCCAAAATGTGATTGCTCGTTTTACTTATTCCAAAAGAAACCTCCCAGCATAAACCCGTATAGGGGGATTCGAACATGAAAAATGACTAGTTACTTAAGCATTCATGTTAGGATCACACAATCAATTATCTCTTGAATATATCGTCTCTATTTCCAATATCTGAACACACAAAGAAACTATAATCTCCTCCTTCACTTTATCGGTCTCTTCCTTACAGCAATTTAGTCATATTAATAACTGCTATTTCCACCAATATATTCACCCTCATAATCTCCAACTATAATATTGTGCCCTCACAGCTTTCAACACACAATTACCCTTGTTCCAATCTCTGGAATTCTTCACACAGAACTGCCATTCATATTATAGTGTTTCACACAAACATAGACTCATTCTCTCTGCTGAACTACAATCAGATTTCAGCATTCAATCTTTCTTCTTCTCAAATAATACCAATCATATTTTCATTCCATAATTTACTTCACAATATTCAGAAACTTTCAATCCTCTTATTCAAAGAAAATAACAAACAAAAAAAAAGATGTAGCACCAAGCTTACCCCGGCTCACAACTCTCACAGTCTGGCCCTCGGCTCATGACTATCGCAGTCTGGCCCTCGGCTCACAACTCTCACAGTTTGGCCCTCGGCTCATAACTCTCACAGTCTGGCCTTCGGCTCACAACTCTCACAGTCTGGCCCTCGGCTCATGACTATCGCAGTCTGGCCCTCGGCTCATGACTATCGTAGTCTGGCATTTTCTTCTCCTCTTCCATCCTTCTTATACTACCCCGAGATATCAACTCCTATACTATAGATGATAACTACTTTTCTTGACTATTCATCCATTCTACCTGCTGAACCACCTTTTTAGCAATTATCTATCCCTATTTACACTATACACCAGGTATCTACATTCTGAAAATAACTACTTATTCTACACTAGAGATGATTTAAAACATGTTGGTTATAACATTCGACAAATTATTGAGTGGGATGATCCAATAGATAGATTATTTGTGCATGCTTATATTGCAAGGAGTCAATATAAAGTATTAATAGAAGAAAAACAAATGAGAGATGAAAATAATGAAGGACCTTCAAAAAAAACTACAAGGGCAGAAAAAGCATGACAACAAAAGAATCGTATATATGAAGAGATAACAAAGAATATTTCCACAAAAGAAAGAAAAATTGGAAAAGAAAAGACAAAGATTCTTGCTTATAAATTACAATTAGATATTGAAGCTGCTACAGATTTGAAGAGGGTATTGGAAGAGTAGATTTTAAGTGAAAAGGTTGAATTCACAATTGGTAAAATTCTAGAAATTATAAAGCGTGAGTTTCATGAAATTATTATTGATACAATAAAGAAAAAATGATGATCTATAGGAGACTCTATGATATCAAATGCACAAGAAACAAGAGCAATGGAAAGCAATGAAGATGAAGAATATGAAATATAAAATTTTGGAGATGTCTTGTGAGTAAGATTTGCAAAAAAAGAAGATATCATTCAAGCTTTTAGCCATTATTCTAGAAGTTATTGGATAAGGGCTACTATAGAAACTTTGATAAAATTAGGAAATTTAGAAGAACCAATTGTAGCATTGATTGATTATGGTTCTGAAATCAATCTGATGTCAAAAGAATTGTATAAGGGAAAATGGCCTATTGATACTGAATATGGGTGGATGATAAGAGGAGCAAATAATTCAAAAAGAGATTTGTATAGAGCATGTCTAAATATCAAGGTGACGATAGGAGATGTTATTTATGAACAGAATTTTTTTGTGCAAGACATGTCTTCATATCCTATTATATTAGGACAACCATATATTACTACCACACAAATGGAGACAAAGGTTATGGATGATAGATCAGCTCATGTAAGGATAAGAAGTCAAGACGGAAAGAAGGCGGTGGAATTTTTAACAATTTGTGCAAATCATAGAAAAAATTGTGATAGTTTGAGAGAACATCCTTTGCCAAAGATACACAAAGAATTTGAAGTTTTTGAAGACTCAAAGGATTTTTATTAGATTCGATTATAAAGTAAGATTGCTATAGTAAAAAAAGTAAAGGCTTTTTGCCTAGTAGAAAGAATGAAGATATTATAGGATTATCACGAGATATATATATATCATATTCAAAAATATAAATAATTTTAGAAGGATAGATAAAAAAATATCGAAAATATATAACATGACTTAAAAAAATGTGGTGTGATTGATGAAGATGAATACATATCAAGGATATTTGAAGAATCTTGTTTTGATGATATTATGGATGATTTATAAATATTATTGAATGAAGATTTTAAAGGAGGTGATTAGATAATAAATATATATTTTAAGAAATTTTATGACAGAATAAAAAAATATATTGATAAGTATGAAGTGAATATAAATGCAAAATATAAGGTCGTTGCAAGAAAAGTTAAACTAATGGCATTGCTACTACCATCGGATTTTGAAGAAAGGATTAAAGAAGCTTCTATGCAACCAAACTTAAGAGATTCAAAGAAAATAGGTCATGAATTTAAGGATAATTTGACATTACATGATTTGAAAATTAGATGTGATAAATTTTTAATAAGAAATGAGGAGAAATATTTTAAAGAAATGATTTCACAACATAGTAAGGCATTTGCATTTGAATCACATGAAATAAGGTGCATTCACCTAAGTATTGTAGCATCCATGGTTATTTTTATAATTCCATATGAACCATGGAATTTGAGGCCAATTCTAGTTCCAAAGGTCTATTTGCCAAAGTTAATTGAATTACTTAATGAAAAGATTAAGATGGAAATTTTAGAACCATCTATTGGACCATATTCCAATCGATGGTTCACTTTGCTTAAGAAAAATAAGACATTGAGGTTTATTCAAGATATGCAATTAGTAAATAAGATAACTATTAGAAACATGGACTAAAGTCTAATTATGGATGAATTTGTAAAGGCATTTGTAAGAAGAGCAATTTATTCTATGGAAGAACTTTATTCGGGGTATGATCAATTTCAACTGGCAATGCAAAGCAAAGATTTGACAACTATGAAGACATCATTAGGATTGGTCAAAATATGTACTTTATCACAAGGGGCTACAAATTATGTGATACATATGATGAATGGAATGCATAAGATGTTAAGAGATTTTATTCGAAGAATAATAATACCTTTTTTAGATGATATACCAATTAAAGGATGTAAAGAAGAAAGAAAAGATGAGACTTTGGATTCAAAGAGATGTAGGAAGTTTGTGGAAAATCATATTGAAGATTATGAGAAGATTTTGAAAAAGTTAGAAGTTCATTTAATCTTATTGGGAGCAAAATCAATGTTTGGAATAAAAGAAGTTTTGGTGGTAGGACACATGTGTGGGTCATATGGATGCAAGCCAAGTATAGAAAAGATTGATATTATTAAAAAGATGAAAGAATGTACAAATATAATAGAAGTGAGAAGATTTTTAGGAGTATGTATTTTCTATCATATATGGAAACCTCACTTTCTATATATAGTAGATCCATTATATAAGTTGTTAAAAAAGAATCAAAAATTTCAATGGAAAGAAGAACAGAAAGCTATGGAAAAATTAAAAGAACTTCTTTTTTCATCTCCAACTTTGAAGAAAGTAAATTCTAAAGGTGGAAGGCCAATAGTATTAATAATTGATATAAGTCCAATTGGAATAGGTTGGCCAGTTGGAGAAGATGATGAACAAGGGAATAGATATGCAATAAGATTTGGAACAAAGGTATTGAATGCCAAGCAAAGGGCATATACATAAATAAAAAGAGAATTATGGCAAGTAATAATAGCTATAAAAAATAAAAAGGAGTATTTAATTAGGACATCAATAGTTATAAAAATAGATTTTTTACCTTTATTAGGCATGCTTACAAGTTCTTCAACTTCTAATATTGATATATTGAGATGGATAGCATATATCAAATCTATAAATCTAGAATTTAAACATATTGTAGGGAAAGAAAATTCAATTGCAGATATGTTATGAAGAACCAGGTATAATGATGAAGAAAAGATGATTGATTTGGAAGATGATGTAGGTACAAAATTTTATACTAATGCATTATCAAAAGAAAAAGGCATATGTTTGAATATACGATTGAAAATATTTTTAAGAAGTTTATATGAAAATGAATGAAAAGATGTTGGAGAGTATTTGAGCACATTAAAGCAACAAAAAGATTGGATAGATCAAGAATTGATCAAATAATTGGGTGGTCTTCCCGCCTTGGTATGAGACACTACTGATGATTGAGAGGCCCTATCAATCATCTTTGAAGAGAACAAAGATTAGAGTATGTGGCGAATATAATTTGTCGCATCATAGATTTCCTCAACATATGATGATTGCTCCTCGTGGAACTCGTCTCTAAAAAGGAAGGTAATGTCACGGACATACTCATAATTATATATACAAATATGTAGAAGTAAGTAAAAGTAGATAAAAGTAAATTAATTCTATAGTATTTGATATGGAAGCTTCCTAAAAGCTTCATAGATGCTGCTTTGACTTCATAGGTGTCTTTAATTAACTTTTTGGATTAAAAACATGGTCAAAAAGTTGGCCATGTACCACACATGTTGTTAGCTTGAAAATCAAGCTAATTATATGGCCTGTATGTAGAAAAACTTACCTTGTAAGTCAAGGCATGTGTCCTATAAAGTCAACACATATTAGAGGTCCTATAGAACATTGCCATGTAGCCTCTAGTTAGATAGTATATATAGAGACAAGAGTGAAGCCTTCTTCACTCTTGTCAACTCCTTTCTTGCTTCAAGTCTAGTTTCAAGGGTCTCTAGTTTTCTTGTCTTTTGGCAATAGCCATTCTAGTTTCTCTTTCAATATACATACTTGTTTATTTATATTTTGTTACTTTTTTTGGAGTGAAGGCTCACTTGTCTGAATTGCTTTTTCATCAAATTCTTGTCCTTGACAATGCCTCAGTACAACTCCTATTGCCATCTCTTTGTTCAATAGCTAGAATATAAAGCCAAAAATTACTCCTTAAAAATTCTCTACCCTAGATGTTTTATGTCAGATTCACTAAATCTGTCATATTGCATAGTTTTTTATTTGGGAATATATTGGGTACCTAACTATAGAGAGTTTAGTTTTAATTTATTGGCTAAGATCCAATAAGTTATTTAACCTTAAAAATAGAAGACAAATAAATACTACAATATTGAAAAAGATATTGTACTAATAATTTTTTTATATTTAAGAAGGTTTGTACATAAGGCTTTCTAAAACATCTAGAAATTTTCTAATATTCTTGGCTATACGAAATCTTAGCTAATCCTTTGCTAGTAGATTAGATTTTTAATAACTTCAAACGAAATCCACAATCTCCTCTCAAAAGCTCATCTTTATACAAAAATTCAACCATAGCTCCATATATCCATCTTCAAAAAATATATAAAGTCTTGGCTTCCAAAATACTCCTTTATTTTGTATAAAATGCTCAAGTTATAATAAAATCTCTTCAAAATATAATATTCCTGCAAAAGATTTATTCTTTGTGAACTTTAGAAATTTATATCTCTTGATCCAACTATTTAGATTTTTTTAAATTCATGGATATTATAGAATTCACCCTTAAGCTTTACTTTACAAAAATTCAATGATAAATTTGCTACCGATTGTCTGGCATCTTTAAAACTCTAGCAGGTACTCTAAAACCCTAATTCAGAAGTACCTAAGTATTATTTCTTCATATCTCACAAATCCAAAATTCAAATGTTACAAAACTTATGTATAAAATTTAATAATATAAAAATACACATTCTTAGAAATTCTTAGCTAAAATCTTATAAAATTACACAAGATATAGCTCAAATTATAATTACTAATAATTTGGGTCACTTATAACTCCTTAGATTCCAAATGTTGACTTCAACTTCTAATAACTCTTTTATCCCATCTCAAAATTCATCAAGTAGTATACATATAATATAGCTGAGAAAGTGCTTTCTCTAATTCCAATTGCCAATCTTTTGTTGCTTTCTATATGCATGCGTTATATCCAAAAGTATAACAGTAGATACAAAATCAACACCCTAACTTTGAGCACCTATATTTCTTTCATATATAATCCAAATGACTCAAAATTTGTACCAAAAACATAGCCAAAAATCTAAACTTATTGATCCTAGCCTCCAAAGCTTAAATGCCTTCCAAAAAACTAACCCTAATTCCTAATATGGCCTCCAGCAGCCTCCTTGAAGCCCATTGGTCATGATTTTTGACCAATAGGAATAGAAATTTTCATCATCCATCTCCATTCATCAATATGGATGCCTTAAACTTTCTTTTTGCTACCAAAATCCTTCGCCAACTCTTTTCTTTATAAGATTTACTCAATATATGTCCTAAATATTATATAAAGAAATAAAATAAGATTTTTACGGTGACCAATATCTAACAAAGGTGACTCTAAATATTTAAAACTTACTACTAATAAGATCAACTTCAAAGTCACTATCAAAAAAAAAAAGTTATGTAAATTCTTATAAAAATCTTTTTATATTATCTCTTTTTTAAGTTATAATCTATCCACATCCTACAACTAATAAAATCCACTAATATAGCTTTTACTATATTATCCAGTATATTATGTATTAAATATATAAACATATTATTTTCATATGGTAGCCAAACCACAATACAATAACGGTGATTGGACTTGAAGCACCTTCTAAATAATAATGCCATTCTTGAAAAGAATCCATGATTACAAGAAGTTTCTTGTCTTGGATCTCATAATTAATCTTGGCTGCTAAACATTTTTTTAAATAAAAAAATACTAGATGAAGTTTGTCATTTGTTCCTATTTGTGACAAGACTCCATTCAAGGCAAAGTTAGATACATTTGTCTCTATAAAAAATAATTTAGAAAAGTTGATGCGATACATGATTGATATAAAAGTAAATGCTTTCTTCAAAGCTTCAAATGATGCTTCTGCTTCTTTATCCCACTTGAGCTTGTTTTTAAAAGTTAAGCGTGTAAGTGGTGCTATAACTTGAAAAAAGTTCTTGATGAAGATTCAATAGTAATTGAAAAATTCTAAAAAGCATTGTATATCTCTTACTATTTTTAAAATCTTTCATTCCATGATTGTGTGATTTTTTTTAAGATCCATCATTAGACCATTGTTTGAAATGATATATCCTAAGCAGTCAACTTGAATAGTGTGGAATACATACTTTTCCATCTTGACATACAATCCTGCATCTCTAAGTTTTTGTAACACATGACAAATATAAACTTTATCTTTTTTTACATTCTTAAAATAGATTAAAATATCAACTAAGTAACGGATAACAAAAGCATGTAGAAATTCACAAAAAAAATCATTTATGAGATGTTGAAAAGTAGCTAGTACATTCGTGAGTCCAAAAGGCATGACATTATATTCAAAGTATCCATATCTTATTCAAAATTCAGTCTTTTATTCATCTCCTTCTTTAATGTGGATCAAATTATATGCTCCTTGTAGATTTATTTTTGTATGGATCTTAGCTTGATTTAATTGATTAAAAAGTCTAGATATCAAAGGCAAAAGATATCTATTTTTGATGGTAATCTTGTTTAATTCTTGATAATCCACACATTCGCAATGATCCATCTTTTTTCTTTACAAATAAGATAAGAGTTCATGCATGAAATTTTGAATGGTAAATGAAATTTTTGGCCAAGTTCTCATAAATATACTTCTTGAATTTAGCCAACTCATTTTGTGATAAACTATAGATTCGACCAAATGGCGGCTGAGTTTCTTCTTTAAAATCAATTAAATAATCATATAAACGATACTCCGAGAGAATATTTGTATTTTTTTTTTCAAAAATAACTTAAAAATCTTAATATTGATTTGGAATTTCACTTGAAATCTTTCCATCATTTAAAATGGATGTAGTGTAAATAATAAAAGACAATCCTTTTTTTGCAGTATGCAAAAAAGTTTTTGCACCTACAAGTACAAGTTTGGGTACATTAGACTCATGGCTTTCTACTAGATTAGAAAAACTCTTAATGATTTTGAAAAAAAATCAAGTTTATGAAAAATCCAATCTATCACAAGATTATACTTTTCTAGCCACAATAAACCTAAAATGATTGGATTAGAGAGAGATCTAATTATATTAAAAATTACCCGACTATTATGACCATTTATTACTACATCTATAGGAAGTGTTTCATGAATAATATCTCTAGAAGGTAATGGATGACCATCTATGACTTATACATATATGGTTTTAGTTTTTCATACTAACTGTATATTATGATTTTTAATAAATTTTTTATCTAAAAAACAAGCTCATGCTCTAGAATCTATTAAGACAGAGGCTTTGTGATTATTAGATTCAAAACGTATATCTATTTTAAAATAAGGAGAGTGTTCTTAGGAGAGAATAAGACCTTCATTAGGAATTGTACAAGATTCTAGCTATATGATCCTTATTGTAACTGAAAAATTAAAAAAAAAAAAAAAAAAAAAAAAAAAAAAAAAAAATCCAACATGTTTTCATCTTTGATTGTAATACTCATCATTTTGTAGTTCCATTGTTTCTTTGGATAGTATTAAGTAATATGCTAAGCTTTTCTACAATATAAATATAGTCTTTTTTGATGATGACAAGTCTTTTCTTGTTGTGTAAGAGGTTTAAAATGTACTGCATCAATTTATATGTCTTTTACTTTTAAATATTTAGATTGAGAAGTCATTGATATTCTCATTGAATTGTAATAATGTTGAGGTTTCCTTGTATAATTCTCAGTTCAAAACTCAAAAATCCAATTATCACATTTCACAACAAAGTCAATTGCTTAACTGAATGTTTGAGGATCAGATAAATTGAGCATCAATTTCTTTACTTCATATTGTAATCCGTAGAAAAATTGGCTGATGAGTGTTGTATCATTTCACTTGATATCTCTTGCTAATTATTAAAATTGTGAAGTGTATAATATCACTAATTGATTGCCTTATCACAAGATATGAATCTTGTTGGTTGCAACATGGATTGCATCATGTTTTCTATACATAGATCAAAACTTTATTAAGAATGCTTCCAAATTATCCAATATTAGAACATGTTATTCAAGAAATGATAAAAACCATGATAAAATAGAACCTGAAAGTAGTGTTCTAATAAACCTGACTTATGATCCTTGAGTTGGATAACTTTGAGGTTGTAGTTCAATTACCAGTTGTATCTAATTGATGAATCCTCAAAACTTAGATCTTATGCTATCAAACTTCTCAGACAATCCAATTTTTGGTTCCTTGAAACTTGAACAATATTCTATTGTAAGAGCAATAGTATGACTCGGTGTAGATGTTGAAGCAACTCCAATCATCTCTATATCTTCATTGCTTGATAATCTTGTTGTTCCTTGTGGTAATAGACTGAGTTGATCTATTGGAAGCATTAACTCTCTCATTTGCTCTTGTATTTGAACCATTGCCTTCTTCATTTTAGCAAGCTTTGCCATGCTAGTACAATAAAAAAATAAAAAAATAAAAAAAATAAAAAAATGTCTATTGTCACAGAATACAATATTCAAGAATCAAGTAAAAAAAATTCTAGAAACAATATTAATTTAGAAGACGATAATCCGTAACTTCTAATATATTTATGTTTTATGAAGAGAAAGAAGTAATCTACTCTTAATCAAGAAAAGAAAAAAATAAGAAAAGAATTGACAAGAGTAAAGAAAACCTCATTCTTGCATCTATATATATTATTTAACTAAGAACTATGTGACAACATGCTATAGGACCTCTAATATGCATCCAACTTGTAGGATACATGTCTAATTTGTAAGGTAAGTTTCCTAGGTGTGCCATATGTCCAACTTGTACTACAAGTGATCAACATATTGACACGTGGCCTCTTTTTTAGCCAAGTTTTCAACCTATCAATCACCTATAGATATGTATAAAGGCAAAGAAGCATCTATGCAGCTTCTAGAAAGCTTTCTACAAGATATTATCATATTTATCTACTTTGACTTACTTCTACCTATTCTTACTATTTAGATAATTATCAGGATAAATATGTATGTCTATGATACCTTTTGGCACATAGAAAGGTGAAATTATGTCTATATAGTTTTTCGGAAGTTTTTTTATAAGATATTATTGAATTTATCTACTTTTATCTATTTTTATATATTTATATTATTTAAAAAATTATTATAATATATATATATGATAATATTACAATATAGTTGGTACCACTTTGAATTTAAAATTTCTTTAATTTCAAAGTCTTGAATATTAACCATTTTTATAAAAGAAGAGTCATTTTTCTTCTTTTTAATATATCCAATGTCTTATATGGCTCAAAAAAGGACATGTAAAATATATGATGGATCTTTATAGACTTTGATAGGTAAAATTAATAAAAAAAAAAATTGGATTTATTTATTTATAAATAAAGAAATGGTCTAAGTTTATAATAATCCAACTTGTCACAAAAGTAATTAATTTTAATATTAAAAAAAATTTATTATGACTTGTTGCCTACATAGAAATGAAATTGATCTTTATAATAGATATTTGCATTGATTTTTTTTCATTCTTAATCTAATTTTAATTATGCCTTTATTTTTATATATAGCTCTAATAAATAATTTGTCAAATCTTATGCTACATGGTTATTAATTTTTGAAAATTCAAAAGTATTAAGTTGTAGATAATAACCATTAATAATAAAAAAATATATATATTTATTAAGTAGAAGAATATACTATATTATTATAAAAAAAAACTTTGTTAATAGCAAAAGAGTTCTCCAAACATCTTAATAGTAGTTGATGGTATATTTTAAATAATGCTCCAAAACTTGATTTATATGTTTTTTTTATCTGTTATTTAGATGATAAAAAGTAAAAGATAATTTTATATCCATCTTTAATATATTAAAAAATATTCTTTAAAATCTTAATAGAAATTAAATTCTTCTATCGAATATAATATTC
The DNA here is from genome assembly GCF_059467195.1 of Physcomitrium patens. NCBI lineage: Eukaryota > Viridiplantae > Streptophyta > Bryopsida > Funariales > Funariaceae > Physcomitrium > Physcomitrium patens. The sequence goes on along the minus strand of NC_143422.1, from coordinate 17,144,881 downwards.
TTTGGCAATCCATATTAGTAATAAATATTATCAATGAAAAATTTAGCTATTTTTTTTGTTACTTATGATATTTTTTTTATATAATACAAAATGTGCCATTTTGGTAAAAAAATCTACTATTACATATCTAATTCATAAGAACTTGAAAGTAAAAAAATCTTTGAATTAAAGTCAAACCAACATCTATGATGCTTCTAAAAAGCTTTTTAAAAAATATTATGAAAGAAATTTATTTTTACCTACTTTTACTTAATCATATAGGTAAATATTAGAATAAATATGTATGTTTGTGATACAATATGGATTTCATTGCTTGAAGATGAAATTATTTTGACTTCCAAAGAATTAAGTATTGTTAATTAAAAGTTACATCTTTTTTTTTGGTACAAGATAAGAATGTCTAGAAAGATTATCTAAAAAAAAAAAATTCTTGTTCAATACATGATATTAAAATCAAATCTTGACAAAGAAGTTTTTTAGTAGAATTCATAAAAATTTAAAACATGTGTTGACATAAAATACTTAAGTTTCTTGTAATATGTATAAATATTCACCAAATTTGAAGTGCATTGTAGATAATGGTGTCATTCTTGAAATGAATCCATAATTACAAGAAGTTCTTTATCATAGATTTTATAGTTATTCTTTGTTACTAAAATATTTCTTAAATAAGAAGTAATTACGTGAATTTTGTTATCTAATCTTCTTTATAGTAATATTATATTCAAGATAAAATTTGATGTATTTTTTTCCATAAAAAAATCCTTGAAAAAACCAATGCAATACAATATTGGTATATAAGTAAAAATTATATTCAAAAATTTAAATGATTTTTTCATTTCTTTATTCTATCCAAATTTGTCTTTAAAAATCAAAGAATAAATGGAGTTATGATTTTTAAAAAGTTCTTGATAAAAATTTGATATAAATTGAAAAATCTCAAAAAATATTAAATATTTCTTATTATTCTTTGAATCTTCTAATCCATGATAATTTGAACTTTCTTAGTATCCATCATAAGATCGTCATTTGAAATAATATATTTTAGTAAGCTAAATTGAGTAGTATAAAATATACACTTTTTTTTATCATGGCATAGAGTCTTATATCTCTAAGTTTTTATAATATACGAAAAAAATAAAATTTATAGCATTTTATATTCTAATAATAGATTAAAATATTTTTTATATAAAAAATAGAGAAATTACTCAAAAATTCTTTTAAAATATCATTCTTAAGATGTCAAAAAGCAGCAAGTATATTTAAAAATATAAAAGGCATGATATTATATTTAAAATATCCATACTTGATTCAAAATAAAATATTCCATTCATCTTTTTTTTTAATGCCTATTAAGTTGTATATCTTTTGTAGATCTATTTTTGTATAGATTCTAATTTTATTCAATTAATCAAAAATTATAAATATCAAAGATAGAAGATACTTAATTTTTATGATAATCTTTCTTAGCCTTTGATAATCTATACATATCCATAATAATCCATCTTTTTTCTATACAAATAAGATAGGAGCTTATGCTTAAGATTTTATATTCTTTATGAAATTTTTGGCTAAGTGTTCATTAAAGAATTCTTTAAGTTCAGCCAATTTGTTTTTTTAGTAGGCCATGGTTGGTCTAAATGGTGGTTGAACTTCTTTTTTTAAAATTAATCAAGTAATTATAAAGACAATGCTATAAAAGACTATCATTTTTTTTTCAAAAATATCTTGATAATTTTGATATTAGCTTAGAATTCTTTTTAAGTATTTTTTCTATTATAAATTAACGTGATATAAATGTTAAAAATTAATAATTTTTTTATAACATGTATAAAAGCTTTTGTACCTATAAATAGGGATTTAATTATATTAAACTTATGATTTTTATTAAATTAAAAAAACTCTTAGTTATGCTTTGAAAAAAATTTAGACTATGAAAAAACTAATCTATCCAAAAAAAAATATTTTTTTAGCCATGATAAATCCAAAATAATTAGATTACAGGAAGTTTTAATTATATCAAATATTACAAAGCTATTATGACCATTTTTTGACTTCTATAGAAATTTTTTTATGAATAACATCTCCAAAGATAACAAAAGACCACCTATGACTTCTATATATATAAATTTTATTTTTTTACTAAAGATATGTTATATCATTTGACAAATTTTTTATTTAAAAAACAAGTTAAAGCTCCTAAATCTAGTAATGAAGAAGATTTGTGATTTTTAGAGCTTAAACAAACCTCTATTATATAACAAAGAGATGATTTTGAGGAAAGAATAAGACCTTCATCAAGTATTTTATAAGATTCTAGCTACACAATTCATATTATACGTAGATAAACTTATTTTCTAATATATTATCTTCTTTGATAATCATACTTCTCATTTTGTAATTGCGTTGCTTCTTTAAAAAATGTTGAGTAATGCACTCAGGTTCACTATAATATAAGTATAATCTTTTTGAACAACAAGTCTTTCATTGCTCAATAAGAGGTCTAAAACATACCATGTTAATTTGCATGTCTTTTACTTTCAATTGTATGCATTAAAAAGACATTAATATTACCATTGTATTGTAAAAATGTTGAGGTTTATTTGTATAATTCTTAAATTAAAATTAAAAAGCCAATTATTATACTTCATAGAAAAGATAATTGTTTGACTCAATATTTGAAAAACAAGTAAATTTTCTATTAATTTCTTTATATCAAATTATAATCCATAGAAAAATTGGCTAATAAATGTACCATCATCCTATTAGAAATCAATTAGAAGTTTTCAAAATTGTGAAACATATAACATTATTGATTTATTATTATATTACAAAATATAAATCTTCTTAGTTGTAACACAAATTGCTTCATATTTTCTTTATATAAATCAAAACTTTACCAAAAAAGCCTCAAAAGTATCCAATATTTGATCAGGTCATTCAAGAATAGATAAAAGTCAAAATAAAATAGAATTTAAAAGTAATATTTCAATAAACTTGACTTGTGATCTTGAAATTGGATAGCTTTAAAGTTGAAAATAAATTAGTAATTGTACTTGATTGATGAATTTTCAAAAATTTAATCTTATGCCATTAAACTTCTTAGAAAAGATAATTCTTGTTTTTCTAATACTTAATTGGTGTCCTACCAAAGATAAATTAATATGATTTGATGTAGATGTTGAAGTAAGTTTAATCATTTATATATCTTTATTTTTTCTAATCTTATTGCTCATTGTGGTGATAAATTGAGTTGATACATTACAAGCATTAATTTCTATATTTGTATTAGTATTTGTACCATTACATTTTTTTATTTTAATAAGCTTTGTTATGATAATACAATAGAAAAGTAGATGTCTATTATCACTGAAGATAAGTAGAAAACATGTATATTTAAGAAGAAAGTAGAATGGTTTTTGTAAAAAGATAAGAAAATTAGAGATTCTTTAAACAAGAGTAGAAGCAAAAAAAGAATTAAAAAGAGTAAGTAAGGCCTCATTCTTACTTTTATATATATACTCTCTAACTAGAAGCTACACAGCCACTTTTTATAGAACCTCTAATATATGTCTAATTTATAGGATACATGTCTGATTTGCACAACAAGCCTCTTATACATGAGCCACATGTCCAATGTGTATCATAAGTCATTAGCTATTTTTTGCTAAGTTTTTAATCTATCAATCACATATAGACATGTATAAAGACAAAGTTGCATCTATAAAGCTATATCATAAGATATTATCAAATTTATCTATTTTTATCTACTTTTATATATTCATATTATTTAGATAATTATTATAATAAATATATATATCCATGATACATATGTTTTATTTATATTATAAATTTATAACATATGTGCTATATTATTGATTTTTAATATAAGTAAGTAAATATATAACATGTGGCCAACTTGTGAATCAAATTTTCAACCTACCAATCACTTATAAACATGAATAAAGTCTAAAAAGTGTCAAAAAAACTTCTAAACAAGATATCAATAATTTAACTTATTTTCACTTCTTTCTATTTAGTTCTATTTATCTAAGTAAATATATTGATCAATGTAATTATCTATTATATTATTATCTCTTCTAGACAACAAGTTTCACAACAAGATGTGTCATTACTCAATAAATTGATGAAGTCTAAGTTCTACTAAATGTTATTGGTAAGAAATTGTGATATTTGTTCTACATAGAGGTAATAGGTTTCTTTAACCATGGATAATGTCTTATTTTAGGACAAAAAGTCTAACTAATTATTTGATTATAATTGAGGCCTTCATAATTATCTTCAAACAATATATGTTGCATTCCATCAAGTATATTATCCACCTCCAATTATGTCATTCAACATCAAGAATCTATTTCAAAATTGTAGTATCAAACATATTGTATCTTATTATATGTTTGAAAAAGAATACATCTCTCTTCAAAATCTTTGTTGCAATTGCAATATTATTTAAGTATTACATTTGAATAGGATATTAATATAGACAATATTATTAATAATTAAATATTAATTCTTTAATTAAAAAAATTACAAAATCAACTAAGATAATTATTTCCAAGACTTATTAAGACTCTATTTTTATAATTTTTTTCTAATAAATAAACATATTATTTTTATTAATATAGAAGCATAAATTATTACATGAAATTCCGTGATATTAACAAATCTAAAATAATGGTTTTAATTTTATGTGCCTCTCCAAAGTATAAAATATTTGGTATATGAGAAAAAAAATTAATCTATAAAAAAATTAAATAAATGAAATGTGTTGCTAATATATCTACTAAATTTATTTTCATGACTTATAATTCTTTCTAATTTAAAAAAATAACCAATACTTAAAAGTCTTAATATATGTTATAAAGTCTAAGTTTAGCTTAATAGATAATATATCTATGTAAGAACTCTAAATCCAAAATCATTGCATAACATAATATTTTTAAAGGCACATGTTTTAATTTCTAATGTAAATATTATAGTATATTTGTGTTATACTAGTATATTCCACTTTGTAATTGCATAGCCTTTAATTGCATTTTTGTTATACTAGTGTATTCCACTTTATAATTGCATAGCCTTTAATTGCATTTCTATTATACTAGTGTATTCTACTTTGCAATTGCATAGCCTTTAATTGCATTTCTATTATACTAGTGTATTCTACTTTGTAATTGCATAGCCTTTAATTGCATTTCTATTATACTAGTGTATTCCACTTTGTAATTGCATAGCCTTTAATTGCATTTCTATTATACTAGTGTATTCCACTTTGCAATTGCATAGCCTTTAATTGCATTTCTATTATACTAGTGTATTCCACTTTGCAATTGCATAGCCTTTAATTGCATTTCTATTATACTAGTGTATTCCACTTTGTAATTGCATAGCCTTTAATTGCATTTCTATTATACTAGTGTATTCTACTTTGTAATTGCATAGCCTTTAATTGCATTTCTATTATACTAGTGTATTCCACTTTGTAATTGCATAGCCTTTAATTGCATTTCTATTATACTAGTGTATTCCACTTTGCAATTGCATAGCCTTTAATTGCATTTCTATTATACTAGTGTATTCTACTTTGTAATTGCATAGCCTTTAATTGCATTTCTATTATACTAGTGTATTCCACTTTGTAATTGCATAGCCTTTAATTGCATTTCTATTATACTAGTGTATTCCACTTTGCAATTGCATAGCCTTTAATTGCATTTCTATTATACTAGTGTATTCCACTTTGCAATTGCATAGCCTTTAATTGCATTTCTATTATACTAGTGTATTCCACTTTGCAATTGCATAGCCTTTAATTGCATTTCTATTATTCTAGTGTATTCCACTTTGTAATTGCATAGCCTTTAATTGCATTTGTATGATACTAGTATAATACATAGAGTTTAATTATTTTTAATAGAAGCTATTTTTCATCTTTTTTTTATTTTACTTATATTTTTACAAAATAAGTTATTGGAATTCTAAGGCCTAATACACTTACTGCATTTCAATGTTCTATATTATGCTTGTGTATTTATATAGTAAAATATTTATAAAATTGCTTATTTTTAATATTATACCATTTTATTTATAAAATAATTATAATTATAATTTATATATAGACTAATTACGAATTTTTTGGTGTTGGATTACTTACTGTATTATGTGACTATTTCTGTCGGAAATGAAACCACCAAAATCAAAATGATAATCTTTCTATTTTTTGTCAATAATATATATAATCTTAAATATAGATGATATAAAAGAAGAGATTTGATGACAACAACAACAACAACAAAAAAAAAAAAAAAAAAAAAAAAAAAAAAAGTAAGAATGACTTCTCTAGAGTAGAACAAATTGTGATCATAAACCAGGAATTAATTTATCTACTTTTTAATAATAAAAATAAAATAAAATAAAATAATCTTGGTTCATATTTTCTTTTTTTAATATAAAACCTCTCATTTAGTTTTCTTATATAAGTATCGCATTATCTTCAATGCAATTATCATATTATTCACATTGCATGCATCCTTAATGTTTTATATAATCTTAAACTCTCTCTCTCTCTCTCTCTCTCTCTATATATATATATATATATATATATTCTGAAAACATGTAAAGCCCAATGATGATATCTTTAATACATTTAATTGGACATATACAATAATAATTATCATATAAAGTATTTATATATTAAAATATAAATATAAATATAAATATCTACATCTAAAATTTATTGTGTGCTAATATACTATTGTACATGGGGACAAAGTTGTAACATGGAAAATATATCTTAAAAATATATAAGAGCCTTTGCAAAATTAAGATGCTTGTAAGTAAGAGACTTAGTTAACTAAACATTTAGAAGTTCTAATGAATGGAAATGAAACAGAACAAAACAAAACAGACAAGAAAAATGAAAAAGCTTTGAAGTTTATTACAAACAATATGAATTTTAATATTATCGAAAAAAATTGAAGAATAAAACATCTTCACAAGAAAAAAAATTGAAAAATCATTTATATTTGGGTGATAGCGTCTGTATGCATGTGTTACATTTGAATCAGCATGTTTTGGATAACTGAAGAACGAAACATTACAGGTCCTTCTGAAGTCCAATCCACTGGAAAGAAATTAATTCAGCCGCATGTATTCTTTGACAAATATTCCCCTAATCTGTTCACACCCAACACCCAGCAGTGGATGACATATTTCTTCATCCATCTCAACATTCATCTAACGAGGATATTAGGGTTTCCGGCTCCCCTACTCACCCACTCAGTGTCGTTTTAGTGCTTGTGTGTGTGTGTGTGTAAGTGTGAGTGTGTGTATGTGCGCCGCTATGTGGGCTGTGGGGCAATGTGTTGAGAGCGGGTTTTGTGCGTGTTGGAGCGTGTGATTGTGAGGCACGCTAATTGTGTGGAGTTGGTTGCGATGTGGTCGTGAAGTGAAGTTGTGTCTTTGTTGTGGCAATCCTGAGTTTAGCTGATTGGAGCGAGGTCTGGTGCTGATTGGCCGTCTCCTTGATCGAGTGCATGATCGATTAAGGGTAGTGGCGTTGAGTTGGATGTAGGTGCGGCGCTTGATTCAGAGGATGACGATAATACTGCAACAAAATGAAACAAGCTTCTGATTACCGATATTTAAGTCGCTGATGAATCTGCGATCCGTCTTGTGTCGTGGTCGGTTGCAAGGCGTTTTGAAACGGGACTTTAGGTTTTCCTATCAGTTGGGTCAATCGCTGCGGGGCTCAATATATGTCTCGAGAGGAAGGTGATCCTTCACTTCATCAGATGGCGTCGTACTGCTGTTTGGTCATTTTTGGGATCTAACATTGTAATTTTGTTATGAAGGATGTTATTTAAGAGGTGACTGAGAATGAAAAATGCGATGCTTCGAGTGATAGATGGGTGGTCAGACTGTGTATTCCGGACCATGGTAATATGTTTTAAGAACATGGTGCTCTGCTCCCTGTTATTACATCATTCATTATGTGACGACTACCAGAAACATGGTTTGAAGTAGATGCTTGTAAATGAACGCTCGACCACATCGACGCGCTTGGTAGTGGCAAAATCATGTTCTCCACAACGGACTTTGGGTTGTCTATATGCGGAATTGCCTCTATCATTAAAGTGGTAGTTATCGAAACAGAATTGCTTCAATTTCGATCAACTGACCTAGGTGCTGGAATCTCCAGCAGTTTAAACGCCCAAGAAAAGTAATGAAAAACTTCGGTGAATGGGTAAGCATCACTAGGAGAGGATGGAAAATGATCATAAAAGTAAGGTGTGTCTGCAAGTAATACACTTTTCAATTCGCAAGGCAGACTTCGTCCCGTCAAGTGGAGATGATGGTGCTCTGAAAACACAGTTTTCGTAATGTATCGTGATTGCGTTTTCTGAAAATAAACAACAGATAATCGAAAAGTTCTCTGCTTTTTGTAATCACAGAAGCCGGAAATGATTTTCGCATATTGAACATTACTTAAACCTGCAATTTAGAGTATCTTAATTCAACTTGATTTTAAATGTTGCAGGAAAAATGCATACTTGAAGAGTCACATATAAATGCATATTGTTGTTGGAGTAAAGGTGAATGATAATCGCCACTGAATCATAAATCATGCTTGGTTTTACAAGAATTCTACCATACTTGTGATTCTAACTCGATTGAAATAGAATACATCACTTAACACCATTCATACAAAATATTTTTTGTACATTGTGGAAAATTCTAAACTTTACTTTTTCCTGTTGCAGATTTATACGGTATTAAAATTTAAAGACAAAAATTTAATCACTGATTTTACGTAAATAAATGTGACATTTAGTAAGCACATTTGTTTTCTTCTTCAGTGGACCTCATATTATTTTTTAATAGAGAAGAGGTATAACTTTAAGTTTGAAAATGAAACAATGGCATGGGTATTTAGGTATCTCCTCTTAACTATGTAGATATACCCAAGGTTGCTTGTTGTTATTCAAAAGTAGATGAGTAGAAGATAAGAATATTTGATTGAAGTCATCAATTTAATCACAAGGTGTACCAAAATAGTCAAGAAGGGATATCAAAATATGCATGTTTTAAAACAAATTTACTACTAATTTGTTTGATTTCATATTTTTCATGGATGACTAAATTTTGCAATACAAACAACATTGTTTGATGTTTAAAGAAAAAAAAAATGTTTAATAAGATATAAGAAATCCAAATAAATTTAACTTTCTTTTTCTATTGCTATTACAATTATGTTGTGTTGTTTATTAATATATATACTTAATTTGGTTTTTTATTTTTTATTCAATATTCAAGAAATATGCACTTATTAGTTATTTATTTTTAAATTATATTATAGATTTCTATTTATGTTTTTAATAATCTTATTTTTTATTTATAATTTGTATGTCTTTTAAGTGTAGATATTGATTTTCTTATCATACATTAGATTTTAAATAATATATTACACATGCTAAATATCTTCTTTTCATATACACAATTAGATTAATACTTAAAAAAATACATTGTTTAAGCATAATAAGCTTTTTGAAAATGTGATTTTAATTTAAAATTTTAAAATCATAATTTTTACTTCTTATGTGTTGATTTTTTTAAAAAGATTCAAATCTTATATTATTATGGTTCATTATTTATGCTTTAATTTTATGATTTATTATTGAACAACTTTTAAAATAAATTTTAACAAGTATATTTCAATAGCACATGTTTAAATTAGGATTTTGGTTTTACTTCTTAGAAAGAGAACTAATATATTCATAGACTACATTGACAAAAAATATAATATGATATTATAAAATTTTAAATTAAATAAAAATAAAAATATAATAAAAATATTAAATTGATTTACTTAAATCTTATATTCACCTATCTTATTCTTACAATTCAATCCATATAATTATATTTCTAATTTAAAAATAAAAAACTTTTAAATTTATTTATTTCTTTATGCCTTTATCTTTTGACGAATATGAAGATATAACATCCATAATGAATGGTACAAAGGAGATAGAGAGTGGATAGGTGTCAAGGACATGAAACAAGACTAGGAACAAGAAAGGTATTGATAAGAGTCTTTAATCTTCTTGTCCTTGGCAATAGCCATTCTAGTATTAATACTATATTATTTTTGAATGAATATCTATTCTTTTTAATTGATACAAGAATATAATGAGGTTTTATTTGTCTATGATTCATGTCCTTGAAAGTTTAATAAGACTACTAATTTATTGTTTTTATTTTGTTTTAAAAGTAAGTGAATTATCCCACTTTTTTTTATTGTCTTTTAAAGGTTGCAAACTATCCACTTTTAAACTAATATTTTTTATTTTCTAATAATAATTATTTTCTAATAATAATTATTTTTTAAAAGAGAGTAGATTGCTTTTATTTTTAGAAATTTTTATTTGGTATTTGAGATTATAAATTACCCTCTTCTAATTTGACTTATAGATTTTTTAAAGCTATCTATTATAAATATGGAAGAAAAAATTACAGATGCTACAATTAGAAAAAGTGAAAATAGATTTGCAACTATTATAGATCTTCATAAATTTATCAATACTTTTAGAGTAGAAATCTCACATATTACAAATATCAACCATAGAGCTATTATTTTTATGCTTATGGAAGAAATTAATAATGAAATTCAAAGTCTATGACAAAAAGTTGTGCAATTTAGAGAAGCAAGTAGATCAAGCTTCCAATTCAATTCAAGAAGTTTTACTTGAGAATATAACAAGCACTTGGCGATGGAAGATAAATTAGAAATTACAATAAGAAGGTTTTAAAAACTCTAATTGAGTCATGAATAAAATTTAATTAAATATTAATAATCTTAATAAAATTATAATCAAATCTAAATGAAGTTTTAAAGAAATAATAAAAAAATACTAAAAAAATACTAAAAAAATAATAAAATAAAAATCTTAAATAAATCCTAATCAAAATCTAAAAAATCCTTATAAAACCTTCATCAAATTCTAAATAAATTTTAACCAAATCTTAATAAAATCTTAATATAATCTTAATAAAATTCTAAAATAATCCTAATTAAATTTTAAATCCTAAATCTAACTAAAATTCTAATAAAATCCTAAATCCTAAATTTTTAATAAATATTAATCAAATCCTAATCAAATCCTAAATAATCCTTAAATCCCAAGTCTTAATCAAATCTTAATCAAATCTTAATCAAATCTTACCAAATTTCTAATAAAATCTTCATCAAATTCTAAAACATAAATTAATTATTGATTTTAATTTAAAAAAATTATACTTTTTAAACTATTTTTTAAAAATAAACATATAAATTTTGAAAAAGATCAAACTTATTAAATGAAAGATATTCTTCATAATATGTTTGAAAGTCAGTCAACTTCTTTCTCTAATCTTGATGCAATTCCCTTAGTGCCAATTTCTTTTGATTCAACTATTCAATTGAATTCAAATTTTTATAATTGTAAGAAAATAAGTTTTTTGTTAGTAAAAAAAACTCTATTTCAATCTTATAGACATATTGTTACAAATCTAAAAAATCCTTACTTATCTTATAAACTTTGATTTTTAAGACTCTAACAAATTTTAATTTTAATAGCCTTCAAATAAACTGTTTGATGAGACTAAAGTTTACAACACACATTTAAATATTAATTTAAAGCAATTATATATTAATTTAAAGTAATTAATCAAATTTGACTATCCAATTAATCAAAAAATCTTAGAATTGCTATAAATAAAAAAATTATATTTCAAAATTTGATGTCAATGATGGTTTATAATTGATCCATTTCAAATATCAATTCTTAGTTTTTTAAGATAATATTTATTATAAATTATTCTTAATTTTTTTTAAGATGCCAATATTAATTATTTTTTATTTTTATTTAATTTTACTTCATTTATGGTTGTGCAAAGTAAGCAAAAGCCTATTTTGCAAAGAAATAGTATTAGCACTTACTACTTTTAATACTTCTTTGATTATTATTTATACTTTTAAGATTTTTTGCTATAATATTTTTAATTTAGCTCTTCTATAATATATATATATATATTTTTTCTTATATCAAATAGCTATATTATAATACAATGGTGACAACTTCTAATTTTTCAAAAACTTATTTATTAAGGTAAAAATCTATGCAAATTGACACATTATATTTCAAATTTCTCAATGAAAAAGAAAGGAATCAACATTGTCAAAAAGGATTTTATCTATATTATAGAAAATATAAGTATATTTCTCAATATTATCTAAAAAATACCACACAATCACAAAATGAAGAGCATGGTTGCCAAAAAGAATAATGTATTAAAAAATAATTTTTTTTAGCTATAATAAGGACCATGTAGTTAAAAAGTTTTGTAATACCTAATAAAGGTCATACTTCTTTTTAGTTCTTTTGCCTTACTTTAGAATAGATATTTATTTAAAATAAAAAATCATAAAATATATGGATTATTAGATTTCTTTAAATTTTTTTATTAAAAAAAAAATTATTAAAAAATAATTATCATTTGTAAAAGTCATAGATATTTGTTTGTTGTCTTTTGGAGATGTTATCTATGAAATTGCTCCTTTAGATGTACCAAAAAATTGTCATAATAGCTTAGTAATATTTAATGTTATTAGTTCTCTTTTAAATTTAATTATTCTAAAATTATTATGGATAAAGAAGTATAATCCTTGAACTCATTCAATTTCTTATAACCTTGATTTTTTTGCAACTTAATCGAGATCTTTTTTTACAAATTCATAGGTTTAATACAATTAAATCTTTATTGATAGATACAAAAAATATTTATGCATGTGACAAAAAAAAGATTATTTTTTTCTATTTATATTATATTCATTTCTATTAAAGATATGAATTACAAAAAATAAAACCTCAATACATTCATATGTCACTTGAACACAATAGATATTCACTCAAAATTAATATAATATTGAAATTGAAATGACTATTGTCAAAGATAAAAAGACAACAGATTCTTGTAACAAAATTAAACACTAAAAAGGAAATGACAAGAGTGAAGAAGGATTTACTCTTGCTTCTATATATACTATGTAAATAAAAACTATGTGACAATGTTCTATAGAACCTTTGACATGTATCCAACTTGCAAGACATGTACTAAATTTATAATATAAGTTTTATATGTGTGCCATATGACAGACTTCTACCACAATTTGCCAACATGTGCAACATGTGGCCAACTTAGTAGCTAAGTTTTCAACCTTCTAATTACTTACAAATATGTATAAAATCAAATTACATTTGTGAAACTTCTTCATAAGATATTATCAAATCTATTTATTTCTACATATATCTAATTAAATCCTTTAATCTATCTATATATATATATATATATATATATATATATAAAATAATTTTTTATGATATAAAGACTTCAAGTAGTATTGTAAGCCAACATTAAGATTATTAAGATATTTTTTCTTTATGATTGTTCAATTAACCTTTAAGAAGGAGCATAACTATTATTTGGACCAATTTATAGCTTATTAAAAAATACCATGGCTACACTCAAAGAATATATTAGCAAGAATTTGTCTAAGGATTTTATATACCTTTCTTATTTTTAAGTTTGTTTAAAGAATCTTTAGTCTTTTTAAATTTGGTTATAGCCATTATAATTTTAATACTATACTATATTTGAGTGAATATCTAGTCTTTTTTATAAAATTATAAGTATATTGAAATTTTGTCAAGGACATGAACTGGAAGAAGATGCATGAATTTATAAAATCCATATCAAAAGAAAATTAATAAAATAAAAATAAAGAAGTAACCATGTTAAAAAGAAATTGGAATCACTATTGCCAAAAGGTATAGAAACTAGAGACACTTAAATCTAGACTAGAAGTAAGAAGAGAGTTGACAAAAGTAAAGATGGCTTTATTCTTACATCTATATATACTATCTAACTTGGAGCTACATGGTAATGTTTTTTAGGGCCTCTAATATGTGTTGACTTTGTAGGATACATGCCTTACCTTACAAAACAAGTTTTTTACATATAAGCAATATAGCTAGCATGTTCTTCAAGCTACCAATATGTATGGCATATGGCAAACTTGTTGATTACGTTTTTAATCTAAAAAGTCAATTATAGACACCTATAAAGTCAAAGCAGTATCTATAAAGCTTCAAAGAAGCTATTATAGAAGATATTATAGAATTAACTTATTTTCATCTATTTTTATTTAATCATATAGATATTTATTGATTTACATGTATATATCCGTGATATTACTCTCCCTTCAAGAGACAGGTTCCATAAAGAATGGTCATCATATGTTGAAGAAATTCAAGATGTGACAAATTATATTTGCTACATACTTTGATATTTGTTCTCTTTGAAGATGGTTAATAGGGCCTTTCAACCATTGATAGTATTCTATATTAGAACAAAAAGACTACCCAATTATTTGATCGTTGTTGAGGCCTTCATAATTTTCTTCAAATGGAATACCGTCAAGAGTTGTTCCTACCTCTAATAAAATTACTAAACATTGGAAGTTTCTTCCACTGTCGTGATACCTAACGCATTATATCTTACCATCTATTCAAGGAAGAATATGTTGTTCATAAGGATCTTCATCTCAATTACATCATCTTGAAGGTTGTGATACTTGTAATATCTTATCTGACAAGTCAACAAACAAAAGTTCTTGAGTCAAATCTGCTAGTTTTTGGTTCTTGTTGTTCTCGTTGCATTCAAGCTTAAGTAGACCAAAGAAATTGAACTAATAGAGGTGGGTTTGAACATGGGAAAAGACTGGTTACATGAATTGGATCTGTTAGTATCACAATTGACTGTACTATGGCTATCTGAAATCAATTATCAAACTACAAAACATCAAGGCTTACTACTTCCATCTTAATTCAATCCATAATCCATTCTACGATTATCAATTCAATAATATTTCTCTCAATCACAATTCTTCATAAGCAAATAATAAAGAAAACAAAGAGGTAGCACCAAGCTTACCCTGGCTTATGACTCTCACAGTCTGGCCCTCGGCTTACTTTCCTCAACCTATTTGTCCTATCAATAAGATGATCTGTTGGCCAATAGGTTCTAAAGGTTATGACCCTTTGAATTCTTAACCAGTTATTCCACTAACAACCTAGTATTACTAACTAAACTGCCTAATCATCAGTCTAATTCTCAAGGTTATCAATAACCAACCAATAACTTACTACAAAGTTTATTTACTTATTCTATATAGCTCCACTCTTAATTGTACAATGTCCTCGTAAACATTATTTAGCCTCAACTTATAAAGACGTAGCAGCATTGGCTTCTTCAGTCAATGGTGTTGGCTTACCATCCTTTGAATTGGTGACCCTCTCCTCTTTACATCTTCATCATTTGCTTCGGTGTTCAATGGTTTTTCATCCAAATGTCTTAGATACCATGTTTGCTATCTTCTCCTTAACCACAAAAGAAAACACGATGCTTGTCAAGAGCCTCCCTCCTATTTCTTACTATGGTCCAATCAATTGGGTCGACTTTCTCTTTTGTAACAGAGAACCCGTCTTGGTGTCGTACTGTAAATACTTACAGTATGTAAAAATTAGCTAAAACATATTATATGTTAATAAATCTAAATGTGTATTAGAATGGCTAGTAGATTAAATTAAAAGGAGTTGGTATAAGAAACTTTACTTTGTTTCTTTACTTCTTTTGATTTTGACATTAAATTTTATATATATATATATATATATATATATAAGACCTAAATATTTAGTATGAAGCCTTGGGAGAAGGTAGAAGCCTAAGGATGAAAATCTAAACTAATAGGAGGCTAATTGGGAGGGATAAAAGCAAAGCATGGTTGGATGAAGGCAAGAAATGGAGAACTTCATCCCTATTGGTCGAATACTATGTCCAATGGGCTTCAAGGAGGCTGTCCGAGGCCTTATTAGGGATTAGGGTTCCTCTTTCGAGGGCATTTGGAGATTACAAGCTAAAGTTGTAAAGTTTAGGATTTGGGGTATAATTTTTATACAAAAATTAGAAGATTTGGAGTTAGTGTGAAAAAGTTATAGCCATTTGAAGTTAAGGTGTTTATTTAAGGTATACTGTTACTCTTTTGAGAGTACGAGGAGTTTTACATCAGCTTTTGAAGGTTGAAAAGTGTGATTAGAACGGCGATTTCAAGGCCTACATCTTTCATGAAGGAATTATTGCTTTTGGAGTTCATATGAAGGAGTTGTAAGGAGTTGAAGGCGGCGCTTCCAAATCAAAGGTAGTAAGTAAGCGGTTTTGTTTGTAGTAATGGTTGGAGCCATAACTTGAGTATTCGGATAAATTTTTGGCTCAAACTTTTGGAGAATGTAAATTTTTGTGTTAAAAAGCTATACAAATAAACTTCGTGGCATTTGAGCTTATATTTTGTGAGATATGAAGAAAATTGCATGTAGATGTATAAAGATAAGGGTTTGTAGCGACTGTCAGGGTTTTTACGATATCTCAAGTTCTGCAATGAATTTGTAGTTGAAATTTGTTGTAGAAGTTAATAAGAATACATCAGTACGTCATGTAAAATTTGAATTTTTTTGGACGGTCAGATTAGGAGATATGAGGTGTTGAAGTTTGGAAAAATCTCCACATAAGAATAAACAAGGTTTTAGAAGATTTTATCATATTTTGGAAGTTGTGGATTACTTGAGGATTGTATATTAGGTGTAATTAATCAAAAGAAAAAAATTATATATAAACTTAGGGCTTCCTTTATTTTCAAGTTTGATTGAATAATTAGTGACAGCTAGAAGCCTAGTGTTTTCTTGAGGCAAACTCTCTCTACTCCGACACCAGATTTATGTATGGTAAAGTTTAAGCCAATTACCATTGATCCGTGTCATAAATTTAATATCCATAAAATCTTCAAATTGTACTGAACCATTTGGAAATCCTTCAATAACTCAATATGGTCCATGCCATTGAATTTGAAATTTTTGGCTCAAACTTTTGGAGAATGTAAATTTGAAATGCTTCGAATGTACTATTTATAAAATAAGTTCCTCGATCACTAACCAATTCTTGTGGACAATCAAACTATGTAATAATATTTTTATACAAAAAGGTTGCTACTATATTTGTACTATCGGTTATCGTATCTATGACTTCAGTCTATTTTGTTACGTAATCCATGGCTATCAATATATACTATTTTTGTCTATTTCTCGAGGTTGATGCAATTGGTTTGACAAAATCAATTCTCCATTTTTCAAAAGGTGCTTGAGCCAAAATTGGTACCAATGGCATTGCTAAAGTTCTAATAGGTTGATCCGTTCTCTGACATGGGTTACAATGACGGATGAATTGGTGGGCATGTACAAATATTATTAGCCACCAATAACCAGCCTGTAAAGGTTTACGAGCTGTGCTGTCCCCCACAAAATGTCGACTACAACTGTCCAAGTGACAACCTTCCAATATAATACGAACTTCAGTCTGATAAATACAGCATCTCCAAACTCTATCCTTGCCTTGTTTATATAAAGCTTCACCAATCATTGTATAAGGTGCACATTTTAATATTAAACGTCATTTAAGCTTTTCAATAAAATTAGGTGGGAAGGTTTGAAATGTCAAGTATTGAATTATTTCACTATACTTCGAAGTAATTATATCTATTGTAAACAGTTCCGCATCGGGTAGTACATCATTAATGGATTCATTACCCAATATATTGGATAACCGAGATAAATGGTCCACATTGGAATGTAATTTCTTTGGTCTTACCTAAATAGTAAAGTCAAATTCTTGCAAGAGTAGAACCCATTGTGTAATATGACCACTCAATTGAGGCTTATTAATCATATATTTTAAAGTATCATCGTCGACATGGAAAACAAATTTATAACCAAGAAGATAATGTCGAAACTTTTGTATGGAATAAATCATTCTCAATGCTTCACTTTCGGTTGTTTTATAATTTCTTTCAGCTATTACCAATTAATGACTTGTATAATAAATAGGATGATCAAAACCTCGGTCATCTTTCTAGCTTAGCACAGAACCAATTGCGACATTAGATGCATCCATATAAACTTGGAATGGTTTTGTCCAACAAGGTGCCACCAATATTGGTGCTGAAACCAATTTCTATTTCAATGTTTCGAATGTAATTGTACATTCCTTTATTCAAAATGGACTGGTCCGATCGGTTGGTGGTTTCTTCAAGAGATTTGTTAAGGAAAGGCATATAACTACAAATAGATAGATAAATCACCGATAATAACTAACATGGTCGACAAATGCTCGAATACCCGTAACAGTGTCTGGTTGCTTTAATTCTATTATAATCTTTATTTTATCTAGATTTGTAGCAATACTTGCCATCAAAACTATATGATCCAATAGTTTACTAGAAGGCACACCAAATTGGTATTTTTTTGAATTTAAAGAAATTCCATATTTGGTACATTGATTCAAATATTAACCTAGACATTCTAAATACTTGGCTCTTGTATTAAATGTACAAAAGTCATCTAGAAATATTATCATTAAAATTCGTAGATAATCCTGAAATGCTTACGTCATTATCCTTTGAAATATAGCTGAAGCATTACAAAGCCCAAACAACATAACCTTATAAACAAAGGTCCCCCAATCCGTAGAAAAGTAGTTTTTAACTGGTCTTCTTTTTCAATCTTAAGTTGATTAATACCGGAGAATCCGTCAAGAAATGAATAACATTCATGTCCAACGGCGGCATCCAATATACTATCCGTGAATGGTAAAGAAAAATAATCCTTTTTGATAGCCACATTTCATTTTCGGAAATCTTGAAAAATATGGACTTTTCCATTCTTTTTTGGTACTATAACAATTGTTGAAACCCATTCACCAAAAAGAACTGGATAAATAAATCCAACCTCCAAGAGTTTATCCAGTTCTTCTTTTATCATAAGTGAGTATTTTGGATTAAGAGGATGTTGTCTTTGGCATACTAGTCTAGCGTTTTCCTCCAATATAATTCAATGCTCACAAATTTCAGCTGAAATTCCTTTCAAATCCATGTACAAACATGCAAAAATAATTTTATGCATTAAAAAGTAATCCACACAAATTTCTTTTTTCTTGTCTTTTATATCGTTGTAAATCTGAATGATTTGGAAAGTCTCTCCTGTACCTAAATTAATTGGTTGACATCGTGGAATTTCAAGTGTCTCTAGATTGATGTTCTGCTCAATTCCAGAATCTTTCATAAAATCCGACACATTAGAACTTTTTAACTTCAGTTCCATAGCACTAACGTGATTAACATCCCGTCTATTCATTCAATATATAATCATATGATCAAAATTATCAATAACATTTGGACAAACTAAGTACTCTCTCGATTCCCTACATTGGTAGTTCATTCTAGTGTGCTCGAGAACTTGCCTTGTATCAGCATAAATTGGGACAGGTGCACCAATTTCTTCTTCTATAGACTCATCTTTACAATCCGACATGAATTCTAAACTAGCAACTTGAGTTTCTTTGTGATATTGGACAGAGTATATTTGAAGCACAATTTTATCATTACCTTTTTGAATTATTAATGTACTACGGCGCCAGTCATTTTGAGCTTTAGCTTGATACAACCACGGTCGCCCCAATAAAATTGGGTATGATAATATAGAGCTTTGCAATCAAAAAATAATATAATCAATTTTGTAGGTAATCCCTACAATTATTGTATCAACACTTCGTAAAATATCCATAGGTTTAACTCGACTAGAGTCAGACATTCTCAAAACCACTGTACTAGGCAATAAGTGATCCAAACCTAGCTCCTCTATTATAGCAACATTCATAAGATTTATACTAGATCCTTCGTCTACCTGCACTCATGATAATAACACTCCATCAATTGAGACATCAATCGTAGGTGCACCCGGATCGAGATTCAAACTTACTTTTTGGATTTCTTTATTTTAAGATCTGCGACGAATTAATGAAGAATTCAAGATAGTTTGGCACTTAGGTGCTACCGCCAATAGTTGCTTCATAGAGATTGTGGGTTGTATAGTGTCCAAATCTTTTAGAATATCATATGGTTCTATAATAGTGGTAATTTCCAATGTCCATTACTTCTTCTCAGTCCTAGATACCAATGCAAGTAAATTGATTTTTTCTATATTAGAAATTGATAAAGCTACTGGAACTAAATTTGACGGAGCTTATAAAATTGTTTCTTTCAACGGGTAAGATTGTTCTCCTAATTGGGCTAATATTGATTCCTTGGAATTCATGCCTCTTAGAGGATCTTTCAATGGAAAGGATGTTTTTCGAAATTATGTAGAGAATAGAACAGCTTGAAATGGAACCAAAGCCTCTATAATCGGTACTTCATTAGGATGCACAACCAATTCAGGTCTTATATTGAATAAAGGGCCTATGTCAGGACTTAGATTGGATGGCCCCGTAATTGGGTCCAATTGGCCCTTTGCTTTAGGATCACCCAAATGTTAAATTGGTCCTTTCTCTATTTGCTGACTTCTTGTATGGATAGCTTGGACTACTTCTACACCATGAACTGGTGAATCTTGAGGACCTTGATTTATCTCCTCCATTTTTCCTTGACTTTGGATGTGCTGATCTCGATTATTAAAATTGAATGAAGGATTACATTGCTGATAAGTATGTCCTGACTGCTTGTAATTTGCACATATTGGCGCATAATTGTCACTGGTTCTTGGATTGAGACATTCACTAGCATAATGGCCAATCTGTCTGCAATGGAAACAACGAAGTGGTCTTCTTGCACCCCCATCTGGCATATTAGGTGTCTCCACTGGTATATACTTACTAGGCTTATTCCATGTAGGATTAAAAAATGATCTTAATTGTTTCGTTTGTACAGAGGATACTTGATTCGATGACACCAGTGGAGCATATTGCTGATACCTTTGTTGCTCTTTTCCGTAGTTTTGAAGGTTTGATGCAGACCCTTGATTAAAATTGGAACTTTAAAAATTATTGAATGTTCGATTTTGTTGATTAGATCGATTTCTATTCCATCCATACGTATTTTTTATTTGAACTTGATTGACTTCTCACTGAGTCGATGGGATCATGGTCTGATTACTGAATTGTTGTTGCCTTTGTAAATGCCAATAGTTTTGGATAGGATGCTTTCTTCCATAAAATGTACATTCAACACACGTTTGTCTAGGTGATGGACATTCCGTATCAAAATGACCTTGTTCATTACAATTATTACATCATACATTAGGTCTCGTATTAGAAGGCTTATGTTATTTTTCCTTGTCTTTAGCCAAATTCACGGCCAATTCTTCCATCTTCTTTGTTAGATTTAATAACAAGGCTTCATTTGGATCTTTAATAGTCGCATTTGTAAACAACTCTGATTGTTGATAGGTTGGCGATGTAAAATAAGGTGTCATCATTATTGGCGCTATTGCTTGGAGTGGTGTAGCATTAATTGGTTGTTACAACATAACATTCTTCACATTGAAGACAGCCATTTGTAGATAATTACCCATTGACACATTTTCCGGTTGTATTTGTTGACTTTCAGAACTTAGAATCATCGTGGCGCCCACTGTTAACAATTAGTCATAATGACATTCTTTCTATACTTTTGCTCGTGCCAATGATGCCTCTACCATAGCTAGTTGAGCCTCTTTTACAAACATTTTTAATTTTGGTGGATACAAATTATTAATTAATATCGATAATATAAACACATCTAGCATTTGATTATTTGACCATTTATGAAGTATATCCATGATTTAGCCATAATAAGACTCTACGGGTTTCCCCATAAACATCCTGCTATTCATAAAACTTTCTCAAAGCCAATCTTCAAATTCAATTGGTCTAAAATAGATTAGGAAGGTATTCCTCAAGGCCTTGCAATTAGAAAATCTACCCACTGGTTGCCGAATATACCATTCAAAAGCTGTATCTTTTAAAGTTGTTGGCAACCATCTCAATCAAATGTTTTCAGTTCTACCATTATTAGCCACGCAAGATGTCGAGAATTGAGATATATGGTGATCGAGATCAGAGCTCGGTCAACCACTAAATGTAGGTAATGGTGCCATAATTGTAGTTTGGTCTCCTACTGCTCCCATTTGTACTGCAATTGGTACTTCTGGCACTCCCCTGACCATTGGTGTTATTACTGGTCTCTTTACTATTTGAATCTAAATTTTTCTTCCTTTGGTTTTTCTTGGACATGCAATTCTTTTTTGTCATTTTTGTAGGAGATTTCTTATGTGTAATCGCTCTTGTCTTTCTTTTATTTGTCGATATATTCTTTGATAATCCTCTCTTCCATGATTATTACTCATAATATTTCATTCTTCTTTATAAAATTAATACTGCCTTGAATTATAACTCACATATTTATAACCCTAAAACTGGTTCTTCTCACGTTCTCATTCAACATATAATTCCATCTTCCATACAATCAATTTCTAATATTTCATATTGTTTTCATTTTTCAAGCAGCGGTGCCAAAATGTTGTTCTCGTTGAGTTCAAGCTTCAATAGACCAAAGCAATTGAATTAATAGAGGTGGGTTCGAACACGGGGAAAGATTGGTTATATAAATTGGGTCTGTTAGTATCACAATTGATTGTACTCTTGCTATCTGAAATCAATTATCAAACTACAAAACATCGAGGCTTACTACTTCTATCTTAATTCAATCCATAATCCATTCTACGATTATCAATTCAACAATATTTCTCTCAATCACAATTCTTCATTAGCAAATAATAAAGAAAACAAAGAAGGAGCACCAAGCTTACCCCGGCTTACGACTCTCACAGTCTGGCCCTCGGCTTACTTTCTTCAACCTATTTATCCTACCAAAAAGATGACCTGTCGGCCAGCGGATGTCAAAGGTTATGATCCTTTGAATTCTTAACCATTTATTCTACTAACAACCTACTCTAACCAACTAAACTGCCTAACCATCAATCTAATTTTCAAGATTGTCAATAACCAACCAATAACTTACTACAAAGTTTATTTACCTATTCTATAGTTCTTCATTTTTTTAATATCAAAAATATACAAAAACCACAAATAAAGGTAAAAAGTAGAATGCAATCTTTTTTAGACCTTGTTTTTATTATATCAAAGACTTACTATTCTTCATCTTGGTTTTGATGGATGTTGTCGATGAAAAGCCTCCATCGCCTTTGCTGTATTTGTAAGATTTTTTACTAGCTCTTATGTGCATTTACTATTATCATATTCATGTCAATGAACAAGATATTCTAATTTATTTTGATGCCACTTTGAGTCTAGAACTTCTTCTACTTTGAACTCTTCATTATTGTCCACTTCTATGGAAGGAGGTGAAGCTTATTTTCTTATTGACATGTTCACTGTCTTGTATGGTTCAAGAAGAGATATATGAAAGATATAATGAATCTTCATTGCCTCTGGTAGATATAATCAATAAACAACTGGATTGATTTATCTACAAATAGAAAAAGGTCTAAACCTATAGTAGTCCAACTTATCACAAGAACGAGTAGTCTTGATATTACAACAAAACAACTATACCTTGTCACCTACATTGAATTATAGTTATTTCTTTTCATAGGCATTCGTATTGATCTTTTGCCATTCTTGAGCTTCTTTTAATTGCACCTTCATTGTTGCATGTAGCTTTGACAAACAATTTGTCAAACCTTTTGCCACAAGATTATCAACTTTTGAAAAGTCAAAAGTATCAAATCATGGATGATAACCATAATTGGAAAAAAAAGGTGTTTGTTGCATAGAAGAATGTATCATGTTATTAAAAGTAAATTTTATTAATGGCAAGAGGGTTCTCCAATTATCTTATTGATAATTGATGGTATACCTTAATTATTGTTCTAAAACTTGATTTACACTCTGTTATAGTAAGAGTCTACTTTGAATAGATGTAAGGTCCCTCTTTGCATTCAAGATAGATCCAATATATACAAAACCTTCTTAAATTCTCATTTGAGTATTTACAAAACTATGTTTGTAATAAACCAACAAACTTGAAGCTTGAAAATTTATAATACAAGATCTAGCTATTCAAATAAGCTTAAATATTAGGAGTATAGAATTTACACCTTTGATCATTATCACACAAATTCTTAGCTATAATTTGTTATCAATTGTCTGATATCACCAAAACCATAGAAGGTACTTTTCAAAGTTAAAACCAAACTAGAAACTTGAAAATTCATATCCATAGATCCAGCTATTTAAATAAGTTCAAAATTTGGAAATACAAAACTTACATCTTTGAATATCATTATACAAATTTTTAGCTACAAATTTGTTACCAATCATCTAATATTACCAAAATCGTAGTAGGTATCTTTGAAAGTCAAAATTCTAAATACCTAAGAACAAATTTCACCATTTCTCTCAAGTCAGAGTTTCAATTGCCATGATATTTTAAACATAAGCTTTTTATATCATAAGTAATATGTACACAAAAAATAAGCTTCAAATTTATCTTGAAGCTGAAGTTCTAGCTTAAAATCAAAACCCTCTATTTCTCTAATTTCTTCAAAATTCTAGTTTTAATTTGTTAGTTTTAACCAACCATATCTGACTCATTCTAGATTCAATTCTATCAATCTTTGGATGTGAAATTTTTAGCTTAAAGTGTAATTTCTAATCCAATTCTCTAATTTCTTATTAATATCTTAAAATGCCTAATATGCATGAAAAAGTGACAATATATATTAAATTAGTAGATTAAGTTTAAACAAGCATAATTCTCTCATTCAAGCTCCAATTCATGCATTTTTCATCTAAATTCATGCAAAGAAGTTCCTTTCTTTGAACACTCTTTTTTAACTTGCAAAACAATCCTTCTTCCTTACTTTTGAGCTCGCTTAAGAAATCGTAGCTAAGGTCTTCAAAGTCTAAGTCAAAAACTAATACTTTAAAGTTAAACAAATACCAAATCTAATCTTCCAAGTCAATACTATTAATGGCAACCAATTAGTATTATCCAAACTTCCATTTATCTTTAATAAAAACCTACATACAACCTCAAAGTCAAAATTCTTCTTACATCTATAAATATAACTCTAAATCTACTAAAATCAAAGATTAGAAAGAAAGTAAAAGGAATAAAAGAAGTTTTCTAGGCTAAACCAAAGATAAAGTTAAGGTTAAAGAAAAAATAAAATTTTGGCTAAATTTTTTATCACTTTCAAGAAAAAAGTGATAAAATTTCTCCAAAACTATAGAAAAATTAGATTCGTAAGAAGAAAAAAGAACTTAATAAAAGTTCAAAGAAAAGTAAGTCAAGCAAGGTTTCTATATATGAATGTATTTACATCATGACAATGCTTTGTCTATCCATCAATTTGAAGATAAAAGGCCAAAAAAAGCTTTATGTCTATCTTTAGAATCTTAAAAAGAATTTTCTAAAAACTTAAAATAAATTGAGATGCTTTATCCAATATAATATCTTTTGAAAATCTCTAATATTCATAGGTATTATCGAGGATAGGCTTGGTAGTTTCATCACCTATGATAGAAATTGTGTATAGTACAAATTATGCCATTTTGATAAAATGATCTACTATGACAAATATAAAATCACACGATCTTAAGATTGAAAGATTTGTAATGAAATCCATAGAAATAAAAGACCATAGTTGTTTTGAAATAAGTAATGACTAAAGAAGTCCATAAGGTTGATGCTCAGGAGTTTTTGGCCTTGAAAAAATGTCCTATGATTGAACAAAGTCTTTTACAACCTTTCATATTTGCAGCCACCAAAAATCTCTAGATATTAGCTCCAAAATCTTATTGTATCCAAAATATCATGATGTTGGAAAGTTGTGACGTACTTGAAGAATATGTAAATGTGCTTTTCTTTCTGGCACATATAGGTATCCTACAAAATAAAGTAGATTATTCTTGAACTTGAACTTAAAAGTATCACAAGACTTAAAAGAAGTACTTTTAATATCATAAAAAAGAAGATTAAAGGACATATTAGATTGAATTTGTTTGAGAAAGTTGAATCAACAATCAATATTGATTTCACTATTTGAAGATGAAATTATTTTGGCTTCAATAAAATTATGCTTTATTGATCAAAAGCTGCATCTCTTTCTTTAGGTGCAAGATAAGAATGTTTAGAAAGGACATTGAATAAATCTTGTTGTTTTCTTAGCCGATAAGTGATATTGAATTCAAATCTTGACAAAGACATGCTCCAACAAGCTTGTCAGTAATTTAAAATATGAATTGATATGAAATACTTGACGTTTTTATGATCTATATAGAAGGTGATAGGAGTAGAAGTGCCTTCTAAATAATGATGTCATTCTTGAAAAGAATCCATAATTGCAAGAAGTTCTTTATCATGGATCTCATAATTAATCTCAATTGCTGAAAATTTCTTAGAATGAAAAGCTACTGGATTAAATTTATCATCTATTTCCATTTGTCATAATATAACACTTAAAGCAAAGTTTGATGTATTTGTTTTTATAAAGAGTGTCTTAAAAAAGTCAACACAATATAAGACTAGTATAAAAACAAAGGCTATTTTTAAAGCTTCAAATGCTACTTTCGTTTCTTGATTCTATTGAAGTTTGTCTTTATAAGTCAAACATATCAATGGAGCTGTAATTTGAGAGAAGTCCTTAATGAAGATCTGATAGTAGTTGGCAAATCCGAAAAAAAATTCGACATCTTAGACCATATTTGAGATCTTTAAATCTATAATAGTTTGAATATTTTTAGGATCCATAATAAGTCCATTGTTTGAAATGATGTAATCCAAGAAGTCAACTTGAGTAGTGTAGAATACACACTTTTCTATCTTGGTATAGAGTCGTGCATCTCTTAATTTTTGTAATACATGACAAATATAAAATTCATGTTCTTTTATTTTTTTAGAATAGATTAAGATGTCATTAAGATAATAGACAACAAAATTATCTAAAACTTTCAAAAAATATCATTCATAAGATGTTGAAAAGCAGTTGGTATATTTATAAGTCTAAAAGGCATGATATTATATTCAAAAAGGCTGTACCTGGTTCAAAATACAGCCTTCAATTTATCTCCTTCTTCGATGCATACTAGATTGTATACTCCCTATAGATCTATTTTTGCATAGATTTTAACTTGATTCAACTGATCAAATAGTCTAGATATTAAAAAATATGAATATATATTCTTGATGGTGATCTTATTGAGTCTTCAATAATCAATACTTATCTGCAATGATTTATCTTTTTTCTTCATAAATAAAATTGAAGCTCCTACTGGAGATTTAGAATGACATATGAAGTTCTTGGATAGATTCTCTTCAATGTACTCTTTGAGTTCAGCCAACTCATTATGCAAGAAATTATACATTGGTCTAAATGGTAGTTGTGTTCTTTCTTGAAGGTTAATTGAACAGATATAAGGACAAGTTTTAGAAAAGTATCTACATTTTTTTTTTCAAATACATCTTAAAAATCTTGATATTGGCTTAGAATGCGACTTAAAGTCTTTGCACCTGTAGAAACAGATTTGATATAAATGACACAAGGTGATCTTTTTTTTTGCAACATACAAAAAAGCTTTTGTACCTATAAATATACGTTTAATTCTACTATATGCATGATTTTTTACTTGATTAATTATACTCTTAGTTATATTTTTAGAAAAATTATGAATACAAGAAATCTAATCTATTCAAGGATTGTATTTTTTTAACCACAATAAACCTGAAATAATTGGATTAGAATAAGATCTAATAATATTAAATACCACAAAGTTATTATAACTATTGATTATTACTTTTATAGGAAGGATTTTGTGAGTAATATCTCCAGAAGATAATATACAACCATCTATGACTTCTACAAGAATATGATTAGTTTTCTTTATTAAAGATATGTTAAGTCTTTTAGCAAATTCTTTATCTAAGAAATATGTTGAGGTTCTTGAATTTAACAAGACATAGGCTTTGTAATATATAGGTCCTAAAATAATATTTAATATAAAAAAAGAGAGGTTTTTAAAGAGAGAATAGGACCTTCATCAGATATTATATAAGGTTTTAGTTGCACAGTCTCTATTGTAGTTGGAAAAACTTGTTTTTTGATATATTATCTTTTTTGATATTTGTACTCATCATTTTATAATTGTATCGCTTCTTTGGACAATGTTGAGTAGTGTGTTTAGGTTCTCCATAATATAAGTACAATCCTTTTTGACAGCGATGAGTCTTTTCTTGCTCAGTAAGAAGTTTGAAACATACCACATCAATTTGCATATCTTCTACTTTTGAATGTATGTGTTGAAGAAGCGTTGGTGTTTCCATTGAGTTATAGTAATATTGAGGCCTACTTGTCCAACTCTTACATAAAATTTGAAAAGTCAATTGTCATACTTCACAACAAAGTCAATTGCTTGATGCAATGTTTGAGGATCAAGTAAGTTGAACATCAGTTTCTTTACCTCATATTATAATCTATAGAGAAATTGGCTAATAAGTGTAGTATCATCCCACTTGATACCAATTGCAAGTTATTAAAATTGTAAAGTATATAATATTACAGATCAATTTTTTTCTTGTTAAATATGGATCTTGCTGATTACAACACAAGTTACATCATTTTTTCCATATATAGATCAAAATTCTATCAAAAAATCTCCAAATTATTAAATATTGAATGTCATCATTCAAAAAAAGATGAAAACTATATTAATTCTGAATTTAAAAGAAATATATCAATGAATTTAACTTGTAATCCTTGAGTTGGATAACTTTGGAATTTAAGTTCAATCATAAGTTGTACTTGATTGATAAATCTTTGAAACTTAGATCTTATACTATCAAACTTCTCAAGCAGGGCAACAATTGGTTTTCTAGTATCGAAAGGATGTTTTATGATAAGAAAAAGAATATGATTGAAGGCAGATGTTGAAGCAGCTCTAATCATATCTATAACTTCACTTCATGTTCTTCTTGTTGCTCCTTGTCTTGGTAAATTGAGTTGATGCATTGCAAGCATTAATTCTTTCAATTGTTCTTACATTAGTGCCATTTCACTCTTCAATTAAACAAGCTCTACTATGATAATACTTAAAAAATAAATATCTAATATTGTTCAAGTCAAGTGGAAGAGGGGACTTCAGAACAAAGAAGATACTATAAACAATATTAGTTTAGGAGATGATAATCCACAACTTTTAATATGCTTACATTTTATCAAGAAAAAAAAAAAAAAAAAATCCCTCTTAATCAAGAGAGGACAAAGTTTTCATATTATAAGTATATTCTTATCAATTTGTCAAATACATGAACTAGAAGAAGATGCATAAACTTATAAAATTTATGTTAAAAGAAAAGTAACAAAATAAAAATACAGAAGTATGTATATTAAAAAGAAACTAGAATGGCTATTATCAAAAGACAAGGAGAGTAGAGACTCTTGAATCTAGATTAGAAGCAAGAAAGAAGTTGACAAGAGTGAAGAGGGCTCCATTCTTGCCTCTATATATACTATCTAACTAAGAGCTATGTGACAATATTCTATAAGACCTCTAATATGTATTGACTTTGCAAGATACATGCTTTAGCTTACAAAGTAAGTTTTTTACATGTGGATCACATAGTTAGCTTGTTCTTCAAGCTACCTACATGAGTGGTACATGGCCAACTTGTTGACTACTTTTTTAATCTAAAAAATCAATTATAGACACCTACAAAGCGAAAGCAATGTCTATAAAGCTTCTAAGAAGCTTCTATAAAAGATATTATGGAATTAAATTAATTTTACCTACTTTTATCTTATCACTTAGGTAATTATTGGTTTATATGTGTATGTCCATGATACATTTTGGTTATATATAATTTATATCTTTAACAATAGGTGGAAGAAGTAGATGGTATTAGGTAAAGTTCTGCCTTCACAATATGTATATATTAGAATTAGATATCTAAGTGTGTTTCAAAATGAAAATTAGCATAAGGCATTTCAAAAAAAAGTCAAGTCCATTCTCTTTCAAATAGAATCTAGGATTTATCTTTGTTGTCGTCCATTGAGTTTATAAGTTTTCATGTTTTGTAATACAAGTAGTAGTCACAAAAATTGAATCATGGAAGTTAGGTTGATTGAGTTTAGATTTAGGTAGATCAATTTAATCTTCTTTTTAAAAACAAGTATCAATAATAAATTTTTTACTTTAATCTTTTATTCTTAGAAATTGATTGTAAGAATTATTATTTGTAAAATCCTTAAAACATGTATTATTCCTAAACATATAAAGTTCTAAAAAAGTATATGTCATATATAAAATTATGTAATTAATATTTATATATAATATTTTTTTAGATAGTTGGAATGAAAATCTAAAGTAAAGAAATAGACTTTAACATAGACTAGACATAGATTAGATAGAAAGTAGTAATGAAAATTTGTATTTGCACAAAAATATCAATTAATCATGGAAGTCAAAAGGATGCAAAAATTAATGTACTTACAAGTCAAGAAAAACTAGTAGATTGTAAAAATATTTGATGAAAGAGAATCAAAAGATTTAGAAGAATATGATAAATTAAGTAAATAAAAGAGCAAGAAATAAAGGGAATGATTTTTATTTTGTATTCTTTGTTCCGATATATAAGTGTGGTTTTCATGTCTTGTATTAAAATTGAGAGTATGGAATGTAAAGGATAAAATAGCTACTATTATGTATAATATAAGATATAAGAAAAAATTCATAATCTTGTGTGATGTAAAAATTAATGTATAGAATCTTTCTCAAATATGTTTTAAATAAAAAATGTTAATAAAGTAATTAAGAAATGCATGCTGTAAATAGAACTTTATTATAGAGAAGGCCTTAAATACTTAAATTAGTAAAAGACTTCATATCTATATTGGATTTTTTTAAAAATAAAACATTACAAAGTGTATATATATATATATATATATATATATCTTTTTCTTTTTCTTTTCTCTTTTTTTTTCTATTATATATTTTTATTAAGTAATAATTCAAAAACCACAACTTAAACTTAGATTTTTTATTATATTTTATTTTTATAATTTATGTATAACCCTTGTATATTTCTTCTTTTAGAATCAATTATGATAGTTAACTACCAAATATGAGAGTATATTAATTAGAATTTTTAAGAAAACTTAAGCATGACATCTAATCCTGCTTGATTATTTGTTGTTGAATTTAACAAAATATTATATCAGATCTTTCTGAAGAAAAAAAAGTATGTTTAATAATGTTAGTAATAATCATATTGTTTAATATATTACTTATAGCCACTTCTTTAAATCAGCAAGTTGCTTATTCTAATATATAATTATATATAACTTGTATTACCACTCCTATGCTTATTTTAGGATCTATCTGCAATATTTTTTTATATTACGTCATATAAAACTAAAAAATAATCTTTGCATACTACTTGATATAAATATATTCTAAAAATTGGTTATAAACTTTAGATAATTAGTTTTTGTAAAAGATTATATCAATTTAATTGCAATAAATCTTGTATGGTTTTATGTAAAGCTATATTTATGATTATTTATAATGTTTTATACATTGATTTATGTGTCAATTTTCTGATGGTACTACTTAATTTTCAATCAGGTTAATGTTCAATTTTCTAATTGAATTTTTTTTGCTAAGAAATATTATAAAATAAAAAATAATAGTATTATTGTTGTTATTATCATCCATTTTTTAATAAATATTTTTATTGATCATTGTAAGATAATGTTTGTTTCAAATGCTTTTATTATTTGTAGTTCTTACTGATGGTTGTGTTATTTATTAATTTATTTTCATAATGTGTATGTTTAAAAGTAGAGCTGAACTTTTAAAAGTTAAATTTAGCAGTCAAGTTCATAATCATATAAAAAAAATCTATTGATTTTGAAAACAAATCTGTCAAAAACAATTCTTAGTAAGATAAATTTCAAAATGACATCTTCTCAACATTTATTATTTACAATAGATGAAAATATAGCTGACTGAAGATAGGACAGAATTAGAAAAGGTATTTACTTTGTGATAAGACACCAAGTAGTGTAAGACCTAAATTCCAGTTAAAGATTTATATCATATAATATAAATATAAATATAAATGCACTCTATCCATAATGTTATTACAACACCTTGTTATACATTGGTATTATCTTTATTTTATCCACTAAAGAACTAGTTTTCAGCTTCTTTGTTTCTTTTGTTTTTGCATTTGATTTTAATTTTGCCAAGATACTTATTCAAAAAGTTGGGTTTCTATTTTTAGAAAATCAAAAAGAACAACGTTGTGTATTATTTGTTCAAATGCTAAAATTACTATATAATATATGTATTTATTTATTTTGATTATATTAAAATTTTCACTTTAAAGCACAATTGTAGAGTTTCAGTTGAAAGTGGGGAAACGCCAGCCCTAATAACTCCCTTGCCAAAATGTGAACAGGGACGCTTCCGAAGTTTCATGCATCCATGAAGTCATTCCCACTCCATCCATCCTCACTTCCACACACACACACCATTATGTTCATCCATGCATATTATATTCATCCATCCATCCAGGCTGGAGATAGCTGTTTTCAGCAGCCAAGGGAGATATTAGGGTTTGGAGGCTCCACTACAATATCTCCCTCCATTGCTGCTTCGTCGCCATTGCTTATCGCCCCTGTTGAATTAGTTCTCCTCTTCTGCACTGTCGTTCCTGGGAGTGGGGTTTGTGCGTGTGGGATCGAGTGAAGATTGAGAAAATCGGTGGCAATGTCGATTTGGGGTTAACTTGTGATGTGGTTGCGGCATCCTTTAGGTTTGCCGGTAGGTGCACAGTCTGGTGCTGTATGGTCCCCCCGATTGATCGTGTACATTGTCTGTTTAGGGCAGTGGAATTGAGCAGGGTGCAGGTGCTGTGCGAGATTCAGAGGAATACATCAATACTGCAACAGAATGAAGCAAGCTCCTGATTACCGATATTTGAGTAGCTTCTGAATCTGCGGTTCGTCGTGTGTAGTGATAGGATGGTATGTTTTGTCGCGTTTGGGTGCATGATTGTGCATTTGCAGTGGATGCATGGGGTTGTGAAACGGGGCTTTAGGTTGTCCTCTCAGCTGGGTCAATCGCTGCGGGGCTGAACATATGTCCCGACAAGAAGGCGATCCTTCACTTCATCAGATGGCGTCGTACTGCTGTCTGGTCATTTTTGGGATCGAACATTGTAATGTTATCACGGAAGATGTTGTTAGAGAGATGACTGAGGACGAAGAGTGAGGTTAACGGGTTGGATTGGGGGAGGGTGCTGGTCAGGCTGTGTTTTAGTTGGATGTGGTCGTTCAACTGTCTGCTTCTTATTTGCCACGAGTGTTTGTAGAGTAGATTTAATATTGAGTGTACTTATGGTGGAGGAGCCCTTATCAATTTCGATGAACGCGAGCAGTTATTTTAACATGTGTTTAACCAGGTGAAACCGTTTTTTTAGGATTCAATTGTGCAGCAGATGGCTCGATCATCAATGTGTTTCATCAATTGTGCCTTAGTTGAAAGGGCGTTCATTTCAGTCCCTTGATATTGTAAGTTAACTTGGACATGGTGTCCTGCTCCGGTTATTACACCTGACGATTATCTGGTGAGTAGCATCCTTTCACAATTTGCTGAGATTGAACTCGGTGAGGTCGACTGGGCACCAATGTCGCAATGTGAGAGGGCTACGTTATAGCTGGGTACAAAAGTTGCAATATGGCTGGGTTCGTTAGCTGTCTGAACATCATAGTGGCATCCTAACACTGAATTAAGATAATTGTGAAGTGTATCATTCCACGTGACCATTTCATAATGTGAAATCAATCATCGGAATCACAAGTAAAGTTGATCTTAGACCATTTTATTCTGTCACGATAAAAAAGAAATGGAGAAATTTTTAATTTTAATTTAGTTTGTTCCACTCACATCACTTGTTGGAAAATGTTATTATTTAATCTATTGGTGGATCATTAGCATAGAATACAGAATGCAACTCTAAATAATATCATGAATACTGCCTGCAATCGTAGATTGTGTAGCCAAGTTTACACAAAATTAAAGAAATGAAGTGCCGCACTGAATATTATACTTTTGAAGAATTTGTAAAAAAGTTTGTATTGTAAACAAGTTTGTTCATGTTCAATGATAAATAGGGAAAACATACTCTTATTATGATAATAATGAACAAAAAGAAAAATGACTAAGAAATTTTGCCAGCACTAATCAATATTTGTTTGAAATCTTTCATCAAAGTTGTAAGTAATGTTACATAATAGTGATAAAGTATAAATTTCCATGAAACTTTAATATCATTCAATTTTTATTAACTTTAATTAAAGTATTTTTGACAATGTCTAAATAACTGGCGAGATGAATTCTTGATCCACTGATGAATAAGTCAGCAGTGAACTGTTTCGAATTCCTGATGGTACAATAGAACAGCAAAAGGTAATTATTTTCAACAAATTCAACTTGTTTTTATTTGAATCAACATCATTTAAATCATTCACCAAACACTTAACATTTTTGTAAAAATACATTTCAAAATAACAGCTGAAATGATTTATTTATTTTGATTTGTAAGAACTGAACTGAAAAAGTCATCATGAAAAATGAGTCAGTCACATGTTCAATTAGCGGTTAATTTGATACTCCATTTTAATAGTAAATTTAAATGGGGTATTTTTTTTTTTTCTCTCTCTTGAAACAAGGTTTGTATTTGTTATCCAAGCAGATTTGAAGCTCTAGCTAAAAAGCTTGATTGTGAGTGTTGTTGATTTGTGGATTGCCTTTCAATTGGTTTCAAAAACAAAGAAAAACAAAGAACAAATGAAAACACTTACATTCATATTTCAAATGACCATAAGAATGTGATTGATTAAAAAAGTGAGACTTATATAATATAGAAAGGCAAAAAGATCATATGAGATACAAAGTTGAAGATGGAATTGGTAAGTAACGTCAAGGTCTATGAAACAACAATGGTTGTTCAAATGATCTTTATCTTTGAGCGCGTGCACTTGAGATGACCACTCTAAAGTTACTCCACAAGGAAAATCACATCTTTCATTAAATAACAACACAAGATCAACTTTCTGTTGCCACACCATAATTTGCATGCAACAAGGTGGATTTCCTTCGTACAACAATGTCAAGACACTGTTGCTGCAATGCCCATGCATGCAACACTTGTTGGGATCCCATTTCTATACAACTATTGTTCATGCAAAAGACCATTCAAAGCAAAAGACTTTAAAAGTAATGATAAATTGCTGCAAAATACATTAAAAACATGATTCCTTTTGAATATATTGATATGATTGAATTTTAATTTTATATCCTTTAAAAATATATGCATCTCGTAAATTCGTTTTTAAAAATACCCACTATATAAAAATATTATTCTTAGATAGTATAATAAAATAGTATAATACATATATTTAAAAATTAGAATTAAAAAAATTAAATCATAGATCAAATTTTAATTAATATTTTTGTATAATACATTAGAAATCTATATTGATTTCATTTTTATTTCTATATATTATATAGATATTTAACTTGTTGATTAAGTTTTTAACCTATCAATCCACTACAAATATATATATATATATAAAGTCAAAACATCGCCTATGAAGCTTCTAAGAAGCTTTTCTAAAAGATATTATGAAATTAATCTATTTTTATTTACTTTTACATACTTCTACTTAATCATATAGGTAATTACTACAATAGCTATATATATTTAAGACATTATCCCCCCTTCTAGAAATGAGTTTCATGAGGAACAATCTTTATATGTTGAAAAAATCTAAGATGTGGCAAATCATATTCACCACATATGCTTATCTTTGTTCTCTTCAAAGATGGTTGATAGGTCCTCTTAGCCATCAATAGTATCTCATACCAAGGTAAGAAGATCATCCTAGTATTTGATTGTTGTTGAGGCCTTTACAACTTCCTTCAAATAAAACATTTGAATGTCACGGACATACATATAATTACCTATATGAATAGATAAAAGTATGTAAAAGTAGATAAAAGTAGGTTAATTGTGTAATATCTTCTAGAGAAGCTTCTTAGAAGCTTCATAGACGCTGCTTTGACTTTATAGGAGTCTATAGTTGACTTTTAGGTTAGAAACTTGGTCAACAAGTTAGCCATGTGCCACACATGTTGGAAGCTTAAAGAACAATGCTAACTACGTGGTCCATCCATAGAAAACTTGCCTTGCAAGCAAAGGCATGTGGCCTAGAAAGTCAACATATATTGGAGGTCTTATAGAACATCGCCACGTGGCTTCTAGTTAGATAGTATATATAGAGGCAAGAGTGAAGCCCTCTTCACTCTTGTCAACTCCTTTCTTGCTTCTAGTCTAAGTTTCAAGGGTCTCTAGTTTTCTTGTATTTTGGCAATAGCCATTCCAGTTTCTTTCTTAATATACATATTTCTATTTTGTCCTATTTCTTTTTGAGAAAAGTCTCACTTACTCTTTAGCTTTCATCGAGTTCTTGTCCTTGACAGATTGACAAGAGTACACTTACAATATCAGAGCTTTGTCTTTTCTTGATTAAGAGTGGATTACCCCTTTTTCTTGATAAGACATAAGCGCATTAGAAGTTGCGGATTACCCTCTTTTAAACTGATATTGTTCTTAGTATTTTCTTTGTTATCAATTCCTCTCTTCTATTTGTTTTGAGCGTTATTAGACATCTTCTCTTTTCTAAGTGCTACTATGGCAGAGCTTGTTGAAATGAAGAGTGCAATGGCACAGATGCAAGAGCAATTGAGGGAGTTAATGCTTGCGATGCATCAACTCAATTTACCACCACAAGGAGCAACAAGAATGGTAGGAAGTGAAGATATAGAGATGATTGGGGCTGCTTCAACATCTACACCAAACCATGTCCCTTCTCCCAGAATGGAACACCCTTCGAGTGTTAGAGAACCGAGAGTTGCCTTGCCCGAGAAGTTTGATGGTACCAGATCCAAGTTTCGAGGATTCATCAATCAGGTCCAACTAGTAATTGAACTTCAACCCCAGAGCTATCCAACTCCAGGGTCACAAGTTAGATTCATTGGTACACTCCTTTCAGGTTCAGCATTGTCATGGTTTTCATCTTTTCTTGAACGACGAGATCCAATATTGGATAATCTGGAGGCTTTTTTGGCGGAGTTTCGATCCATGTTTGGAGAACATGATGCAATTCGTGTTGCAACCAACAAGATCCGTATTTTGCGACAAGGCAATCGATCAGTAACATTATATGCTTCGCAATTTCGACAACTTGCAACTGATATCAAGTGGGATGATGCCGCACTTGTGAGTCAATTTCTCTACGGATTACAATATGAGGTAAAGAAATTGATGCTTAATTTACCTGATCCTCAAACATTGAGTCAAGCAATTGACTTTGCTGTGAAGTGCGACAATCGACTTTTTGAATTTCGATCCGAGAGTCGTACAAGTGGGCCTCAACGTTACTACAATTCAATGGCAACACCGACGTCTCCTCAACACATACCTTCGGAAGTAGAGGATATGCAAATTGATGCGGTACGTTTCAAACCTCTTACTGAGCAAGAAAAGTCTCGTCGTCGACAAGGAGGATTGTGCTTATATTGTGGAGAACCTAAGCACACTGCTCAACATTGTCCAAAGAAGCGACGTAACTACAAAATGAGGAGTACGACTGTGAAAGAAGACAGTATGTCGGAAAACGAGTACGTCCAGCTACAATAGGGACCGTGCGGCTGGAATCTTGTACAACTTCTAATGAAGGTCCTATCCTCTC
Organism: Physcomitrium patens; assembly: GCF_059467195.1. Classification (NCBI taxonomy): domain Eukaryota; kingdom Viridiplantae; phylum Streptophyta; class Bryopsida; order Funariales; family Funariaceae; genus Physcomitrium; species Physcomitrium patens. Next base: position 17,107,007 of record NC_143422.1, on the reverse strand, counting down.
CTCAGAACCATCTCCTTGTTTTATAATAGATGTGCGTTTAGGACCTAATAATTACAAAGCCTCTGCCTTGATAGATTCAGGAGCCTCAGCTTGTTTTTTAGATGAAGAATTTGCTAGATGTCATAGAATATCATTAATACAAAAAACTAAACCTGTACACGTAGAAGTTATAGATGGTCGTCCGTTGTCTTCTGGAGATGTAACTCACGAAACACTTCCTGTAGATGTAGTAATAAATGGTCATAGTAGTTGCGTAATTTTTAATATAATTAGATCTCCCTCTAATCCAGTAATTTTAGGCTTATCATGGTTAGAAAAGTATAATCCTCGAATAGATTGGATTTCTCGTAAACTTGATTTTCCTCGGAGCATTAGTAACAGTTCTATTAATCAAGTAAAAAACCATGAGTCTAGTATAGAAAAACCCGCACTTATAGGTGCAAAAGCGTTTATACACGCAGCAAAAGAAGGATCAACTTTTGCTATTTATGCTGCACCTATTTCTGAAAGCGTAAAGACTTCAAGTGGCATTCCAAGTCAATATCAGGATTATCAAGACGTTTTTGAGAAAAAGAATGCAGATATTCTTCCTGAGCATCGCCCATACGATTGTTCAATCGATCTCAAGGAAGGAACTCAGCCACCATTTGGACCAATTTACAGTTTATCGCAAGATGAGTTGGCTGAACTCAAGACATATATTGACGAGAATTTAGCGAAGAATTTCATACGTCATTCAAAATCTCCAGCAGGAGCTCCAATTTTATTCGTAAAGAAAAAAGATGGATCTTTACGAATGTGTGTTGACTATCGAGGACTCAACAAGATCACAATCAAGAACAGGTATCCATTACCTTTGATATCAGGACTCCTTGACCAGTTAAATCAAGCTAAGATCTATACAAAAATAGATCTAAGAGGAGCATATAATCTAGTACGGATCAAAGAAGGAGATGAATGGAAGACTGCGTTTCGAACCAGGTACGGACACTTTGAATACAATGTCATGCCTTTTGGACTCACGAATGCACCAGCTGCTTTTCAACATCTCATGAATGATGTATTTCGTGAATTCTTAGACAATTTTGTCGTCTGCTATCTAGACGATATCCTGATCTATTCCAAGAACGTTGAAGAACATGAAATACATGTTCGTCAAGTATTACAAAAACTTAGAGATGCAGGATTGTACGCCAAGATGGAAAAGTGTGTATTTCACACTACTCAAGTTGACTTTTTAGGATACATCATTTCAAATGATGGTCTCATGATGGATTCTAAGAAAGTCCAAACAATCATGGATTGGAAGATTCCAAAGACTGTAAGAGATGTCCAATGTTTCTTGGGATTTGCCAATTACTATCGGATCTTCATCAAAGACTTCTCACGAGTTGCAGCTCCACTTACACGCTTGACTAGTAAAGATAAATTTCAATGGAATCAAGAAGCGGAAGCAGCATTTGAAGCCTTGAAGACATCGTTTGTCTCTGCACCAGTCTTATATCGTGTTGACTTTTCCAAGGTATTTTTTATGGAAACAGACGCATCGGATTTTGCCTTGGGTGCAGTTTTATCACAAATGGGAACAGATGACAAACTTCATCCGATAGCTTTTCATTCAAGAAAATTCTCAGCAGCCGAGATCAATTATGAGATCCACGATAAAGAACTTCTTGCGATCGTGGATTCCTTTCAAGAATGGCGTCATTATCTAGAAGGCGCTTCTAGTCCAGTCACTGTGTATACAGATCACAAGAACCTCGAGTATTTCATGTCAGCACGCGTGTTGAATCGTCGTCAAGCTCGTTGGAGTATGTCTTTGTCAAGATTCGACTTCATTATCACTTATCGGCCAGGAAAACAACAAGGTTTGTCCGATGCCCTGTCTAGACGTTCTTATTTTGCACCAAAAGAAGGAGATGCAGCTTTTGAGCAACAAAGAACGGTCCTCTTGAAACCGGAGCAATTTCATCTCCGAGCAGTGAAATCAACATTGACTGTTGATTCAACTTTTCTCAAGCAAATCCAGTCCAGTATGTCCTCAGACCCTCTTGTTCATGATATCGAGAATAATTCTTCCAAGTCTCATGATTCTTCTAAGTTCGAGTTCAAGAATAATCTATTATATTTTGAAGGACGCCTATATGTTCCAGAAGGAAAAGCACGTTTGCGTGTTCTTCAAGCACGTCATGACTTTCCAGCAGCAGGGCACTTTGGATATAATAAGACTCTGGAACTCATATCAAGAGATTTTTGGTGGCCACAAATGTGGAAGTCAGTCAAAGACTTTGTACAATCATGTGATATTTGTTCAAGATCAAAAATTCCTCGACATCGACCTTACGGACTTCTTCAGCCATTACCTATACCAGAACAACCATGGTCTTCTGTTTCTATGGATTTCATCACAGATCTTCCAAACTCAAGATCTTATGATTCTATATTTGTGATAGTAGATCGTTTCACCAAGATGGCACATTTTATGCCATGTACAAAATCTATCACAGGTGAAGAAACAGCTAAGCTTTTCATTGATAATATCTATCGCTATCATGGATTACCTAAAGATATCATATCGGATAGGGGAACTCAATTTGTGTCGAGATTCTGGAGGACTCTTTTCAAGATTTTAAAAGTGGACATAAAGCTATCTTCAGCTTTCCATCCTCAAACTGATGGACAAACAGAGCGCGTAAACCAAGTCTTGGAACAGTATTTAAGGTGTACCATCAACTACCAACAAGATGATTGGACAAACCTTCTGCCATTGGCAGAGTTTGCTTATAATAATACGGTACATTCCTCCACGCAACAAACACCTTTCTTTGCCAATTATGGCTATCATCCACGACTTGATACTTTTGATTTTTCAAAAGTTGATAATCCTGCAGCAGAAGATATGGCAAATCGGTTGTCAGAGTTACATGCAATAATGAAGGCGCAGTTGAAGAAAGCTCAAGAACGACAAAAGATAAATGCAGATGTATATCGTAAAGAGCAACCACAACTCAACGTGGGTGATAAGGTATGGCTACTTCGTCGCAATATCAAGACCACTCGACCTTGTGACAAATTGGACTATCGTAGGCTTGGCCCCTTTTCTGTTTCTGAACAGATCAACCCAGTTGCATATCGGTTACATCTACCGGAGTCAATGAAGATCCATCCTGTATTCCACGTGTCTCTTCTTGAACCATATAAGACAGTGGATATACAAGGAAGAAGACAAATGCCACCGCCTCCTATAGAAGTAGATAATAATGAAGAATTTGAGGTGGAAGAGATATTAGACTCAAGGCGGTGCCGAAATAAGCTAGAATATCTTGTTCATTGGCGCGGATATGATATTAGTGAGCGCACATGGGAGCCATCCAGGAATCTAGCAAATGCATCAGCTAAAGTCAAAGTTTTTCATCAACGACATCCATCAAAACCAAGATGAAAACCTCTCTTATAAAAGAGACAAGATTGAGGCAAGATAACATTCAAATTCCTATCCTTGTTTGTAACTTCTTTGCATTTGTGACGCTAATTAGATGGAGAGCCAACAACCAGCGGATTCAACTCAAGAACCTTCGTTTGTTGACTTACCGGATGAGACATTACGATTGTCACAACCTTCAAGACGACGCAACCGAGATGAAGATCCTCAAGAACGACATGTTCTTCCTCGAATAGATGGTGAGATACAACGCGTTTGGTATCACGACCTTGGAAGAGATTCTCGATGTTTGGTGATATTATTGGAGATAGAAACGACTCCTGATGGTGTTTCAAATGTATTATTTGAAGGAAGTTATGAAGGCCTCAACAGTGATCAAATAACAGGGTGGTCTTCTCGCCCTGGAATGGGACACTATCGATGGCTAAGAGGACCCATCAACTATCTTCGAAGAGAACAAAGATCAGAGTATGTAGCAAATACAATTCGCCGCATATTAGATTTTCTCAATATATAATCACCGCTCCTCGTGGAACTCGTCCCTAGAAGGGGGGGTAATGTCACGGACATACATATAATTACCTATATGAATAGATAAAAGTATGTAAAAGTAGATAAAAGTAGGTTAATTGTGTAATATCTTCTAGAGAAGCTTCTTAGAAGCTTCATAGACGCTGCTTTGACTTTATAGGAGTCTATAGTTGACTTTTAGGTTAGAAACTTGGTCAACAAGTTAGCCATGTGCCACACATGTTGGAAGCTTAAAGAACAAGCTAACTACGTGGTCCATCCATAGAAAACTTGCCTTGCAAGCAAAGGCATGTGGCCTAGAAAGTCAACATATATTGGAGGTCTTATAGAACATCGCCACGTGGCTTCTAGTTAGATAGTATATATAGAGGCAAGAGTGAAGCCCTCTTCACTCTTGTCAACTCCTTTCTTGCTTCTAGTCTAAGTTTCAAGGGTCTCTAGTTTTCTTGTATTTTGGCAATAGCCATTCCAGTTTCTTTCTTAATATACATATTTCTATTTTGTCCTATTTCTTTTTGAGAAAAGTCTCACTTACTCTTTAGCTTTCATCGAGTTCTTGTCCTTGACATTGAAACATTGTCAAGAGTTGTTCGTACCACTAATAAAATCACCAAACATCAAGAGTTTCTTTGAAGGTCGTGAGATCAAACATGTTGTATCTTGTCAACTATTCAAGGAAAGACATGTTCTTAAAGATCTTCATCTCAATTTAATTATCTTGAAAGATGTGATAATCACAATATTTTGTTTAGTAAGTTTTCAAATGAAAGCTATTGAGTTGAATTTTTTGGTTGTTGGTTTTTCATCTTTTTAGCATCACAAATACACAAAAGCTACAAAGAAGGATAGAAGGTAGAGTTTTATCTTCTTTAAATCATGTTTCTTTTATAGCAAAGATTTGCTACTCTTCATCTTGTTTTAATGGATGTTGTTAAAGAAAAGCTTCAACCCTCTTTGCTACATTTGTAAGATTCTTTATAAGTTTCATGAATTTAGAATACTAACTAGAAAACTAAATAAGAAGCTCAAGAAGAATCGGCAAGAACTAGATTAGTCAGATGAGTACAAGAACAACACTAGAGAGGTGAGCTAGAACTCCAAGAGGTGTGTTGTCGAGATTGAGGACCTCCTCAGTCTCGGCTCTTATATATACTATAAACTAGGAAGCTTCTCAAATAGCTTCCACAAACTAGGAAGCTTCTCAAGCAACTTCTATGAGTTAGGAAGCTTCTCAAGCAGCTTCCACAAGCTAGGAAACTTTTCAAGCAACTTCAATGAGCTTGAAAACTTTTCAAGTAGTTTCTACAAACTACAAAGCTTCTCTAGTACCTTCTAGAATCTTCTACAACTTCCTAGTATATGTCCTTGACATCACCTCTCCTTTAGCTTCAAGGTCTCTGAGAAGCACTCTTATTGCGAGTCAGTACCAATGTAAGAAGTTGAAAATTTGTCGCATAATGTTTGCAATATACTCTAATTGTTGTTCACGCAGAAAATAGTTCATTGGTCCTTGTAACCAACAATAGTGTCATACGCCTTCGATTTCCAACCAAGGATGAACATCAATGTCTTCATTGTAAAAATGCCCTGCAAATACTCCTTTGGAAAGATCACCATAGACAGGATCTACCTCAAATACAATCACTAGCGACCTATTACTAAGTATCTTCCGTTGTCTTCGTGGTACAGGCGGTTCTTCATCTCGAGGTTGTCTTCATGAAATACTCAGTTCAAAGGACATGACTGGTATGATATCTATCTCTTGGCTATCCATATCAGACCAAAAAAATAAGCACTAAACATGGAAGAATAGGCTCAGGTTACAAATTTATAGTCTCTAACTATGTCTTTTAGAGTTTCTTCTCTCCCTTCTTTATAAGGCCGAGGATCAAGAGACTTCAAGAAGAAGGGACTTCACTAAAAAAACTTTCATCGAAAGGGCTTAGGTTTCTGAGGATAGCATCGATGAAACTCATGTACCTTTTGCAATGCATTGATAAGATTTTCTACTAATTCCCATGTGCGCTCATTGATATCATAGCCGCTCTAATGCACTAGATATTCCAATTTTCTCCACTTATGCTACAAATCTAGTACCTTTTCTACCTCATATTCCTCGTGGTTCTCAATTTCAATACTAGGTGGTGGACATTGCACTCTTCTAAAAAAAGACGACTCTCAATAAGGCTCCAACAAAGAAACATGAAAGATTGGGTGTACGTTCATAGTAGCCGGTAACCCTAGACGGTATACCACTGGATTGATTTGCTTCTGGATGAAAAATGGTCCCAATCTCCGATAGTCCAACTCATCACATGGCCACTTGATTTTGATATTCCGTCAAAGCAGCCATACTTTATCTCTAATTTTGAAAGTAGGTGCCTGATTTTAAAATTTATGTGCGGATGCCTTGTAAGCTTTTTGGGCGGTTTGCAATTCAAGCTTCAATATAGTTTGAAGCTCTGATAGTTGTTTCACAAATCCTTCAGCTGTTGGGTTGTTATTGATTGATGGACTCAACAAATCAAGCTTCAGATGATACCCATTGTTGAAAAAGAATAGTGTTTATTGAATCAATGCATGAAGGATGTTGTTATATGCAAACTTGACTAATGATAGATATGCAGTCCAATCATCTTACTGATAGTTGATGCTGCATCCTAAATACTGCTCCAAAGTTTGATTCACTTGTTGCGTTTGGCCGTCAGTTTGAGGAAGGAAAGCCAAAGAAAGCTTGATATCTATCTTCAATGTCTCAAAGAGAGATCTCCAGAACTTTGATACGAATTGGATTCTTTGATCCTACATAATATCATCTGGTAAACCATGATATCTATACATATTATTAAGGAAGAGCCTTGTTGTGTCTTTACTTGACGATGTTTTCTTGCAAGGGACAAAGTGTGCCATCTTTGTAAGCGGATCTATCACAACAAAGATGCTGTCAAATGAATTTGATGGCAGCAGGTCCATAATAAAGTCCATGGAAACTGAAGACTATGATCGATGTAGAATAGGCAATGGCTGAAGAAGACCATAATGATGATGCCAAGGGTTTTTAAAACTTCAACAGATGTCAGAGAAGAGGACAAAATCCTTGACATTCTTCTACATTTGAGGCCACCAAAAATCTCAAGAAATAAGTTCTAAGGTCTTATTGAATCCAAAATATCCCGCAGTTAGAAAGTCATGTCTAGATTGGAGAACTCGAAGTCGTGTTGGTCCCTTTGGAATATACAACTGCTTCTCAAAGTACAAAAGATTTCTTTCCATCTTAAACTTGTCATTATTGATACGTTGCATGATATCGAGGGCTACAGAATCTCCAATAGTCACAATACGTATTTTGTTGAGGAAGTCAACATCAATTGACACTGTAGCATAGCAAAGCTTGAATTATTTTGACTTCAATAATGTTGTACATTATTGATCAAACGCTGCTTCTCCAGCCTTTGGCGCTAGATATGATCTGCTTGATAATGCATTGAATAGTCCTTGTTGCTTCCCATTCGGATAAGTAATAACAAAGTCAAACCTTCATAGCAATATATTTCATCCAGCTTAATGATGATTCGAAACTTGAGCCGATAGAAAGTACTCCAAATTCTTATAATCCATATATACGGTCACCGGATGCACAGCTTCTTTGAGAAAGTGATGCCATTCTTGGAAAGAATCTACTATCACAAGAAGTTCTTTATCATAGATCTCATAGTTGATCTCAGCAGCAGAAAACTTTTGAGAATAGAACACAACCGGATGAAACTTCTTGTTTGTGCATATCTGCAAAAGTACAACTCCCATAGCAAAATTTGAAGCATCGATCTCCAAATAGAAGGCCTTCGCAAAGTCTTGATGTACTGAGATTGGAGCTATAGTAAATGCCGCCTTAAGATCTTGAAATATTTTATCCGCTAGAGGTCCCAATTCAAGCTTGTCTTTACATGTCAACTGAGTGAACGGAGCAGCAACTTGAGAATAATTCTTGATGAAGATCTGATAGAAGTTAGCAAAGCCAAAAAAACATTGTACATCTTTAATCGTCTTTCAAACTTTCCATGATACAATTACTTCCACCTTCTTAGGATCTATCTTCAAGCCTTCTGTAGTTGCAATGAATCCCAAAAACTCCATCTCAGTTTTATTAAACAAGTACTTTTCTAACTTAGCATAAAGTCCTCGCTCATGGAGTTTTTCAAGGACTAGATAAACATGTCTCTCATCCTCTTCTATGTTCTTGGAAAATATCAATATATTGTCTAGATAGATGACAACAAAATCATCAAGGTGCTCCCGAAAGATATCATTCATCATGTGTTGAAAGAATGCTGAAGCATTGATAAGACCAAAAGGCATGACATTATATTCAAAATGGCCATACTTTGTACGAAAAGCTGTCTTCGATTTGTCTCCTTTCTTGATTTGTACGAGATTGTAAGTTCTCCTTAGATCAATCTTTATAAGGATCCTTGCACATCTAAGTTGCTCTAGAAGATCTGATATCAAGGGTAATGGATAACGATTCTACTTTTTCACCTTATTGAGACCTCGATAATCCACGCACATCCATAGCAAGCCATCTTTATTCTTCACAAATTAGATTGGTGTCCCAACTGGCGACTTCAAATGACAAATGAAATTCTTGGTTAGATTCTCGCCAATGTACTTCTGTAACTCTGCTAACTCCGTCTACGACAAATTATAGATTAGGCCAAAAGGTGGTTGTACTCTTTCTTGCAAGTCTATGGCACAATCGTATGGTCAATGCTCTGGTAGCATGTCGGCATTCTTCTTTTGAAACACGTCTTCAAAATCTTTATATTGCTCTGGTATATTTGCTGTTGGAATCTTCTCTATGCTAGTTGGAGTTGCATAAATGCCAAACAATGTGCCTTCTTTGGACGATGTTACAAACGCTCTTGCTCCAATAAATAAGGGTTTTTTGATTCGGGATCTTTAAACAGGCTTATTCTCGAAATGTTCTATAGGAAATGTCATCCTTCATAACCTCTAATCTATGGATGAGTTATGCATTTCTAGCTAAGAAAGACCAAGAATAACATGATTTGATGGGATTCTAATAATATTGAAAATAATATAACTACTATGGTCTTTAAATATCACTTCTATAGATTCTATTTATGGGTGAAACTATTAGACAATAAAGGTCGTCCATCTATTACTTCTACGTGAACAAATTTAGGTTTTTATACTAGAAGAATTTTGTGTCGCTTAACAAATTCTTTGTCTAAAAAGCAAGTAGATACTCTTGAATCTAATAACGCTAAGGTTTTTAATTTTTGAGGGCCAAAAGATAGAGCAATGGTAAAGCAATGGAAAAGCTAAGCAAAAAGAGAGGAACCTAATTATTGTTGTGATATTGAATTGTCCAGCCGTACGGTCCTTATTGTGACTGGGTAACTTTGCTTTTTTAAACAAATGCACCTCTGGTCTTGACAATGTGTCGATTTTGCTTCTTGAAGCAATTTCCAGCTCTGTGGCCTTCTTTACTGCAATACAAGTATAGTCCTTCTTCCATACACCACTTTTTTTCTTTTAGAGTTAAAGTTTTGATACGTACCGCGTTAATTTGCATGTCTTCTACCTTTGAATGTGACTTCACGCTGCTTGTTGACATACTTGGAGCATGGTGAGCCATATATTATTTTGAGCATTGGTCTTGGCAACGTTAGAACAGGCAATTATTGTACTTCATAGCTTGGCTAATAGTGTCGTTGAGCATTTGTGGATCAAGAAGAGATAATAACAAATCCTTCACGTCATCCTTCAAGCTCCAATAAAATTGACTCATCAATGCTTCCTCGTCCCAGTTGATGTCACACGCAAATTATCTGAAATCTAATGCATAGACTGACACAAAGCATGCCTTTTGTCGTAGAAATCGGATTTTTGTTGTAGCCCATTGTGCTTTGTCATGTTCGCCAAATACTTCCGCAAATGCCTCCAAAAAAGTTTTGAAGTTGTTCAAAATTGATGATCATTTCTCAAACAAAGGAATAAACCATGATAGAGCTTACCCCGTGAGCAAAGTTCCAACCAGTCTAACACGTGACTCCTTCGTCGGATAGCGTTCGGGCTGTAAAGCTATTATCAATCTAATTTGATTGACAAAACCTTGAAACTTGGAATGTGTACCATCGAACTTATCTGGAAGGCTAATTCAGGGTTCTTTTCATTGTAAGATGAACGATCCTTGTTGAACTAGAGGCAAAGCTGCTTCTTTTAATATTGAAGCTTGAGGCTGTGAATCCTTGATTGTGCCATCTCGGATGCTCCATCATTATGAAGTCTTGCAATGATTCCTTCAATCTCTGCAATTCTCTGTGATAACGTAGCAAGAGCATTTATAATAGCATCCAATTTGGACTTCGAACTTTCAGTCATACTAATATCTTGTCCTTTGGCCATTCTAAGAAGGAAAGAAATGACTCTAGAAGAAGGTAGTATTGGTTTACAGGAGGGTACTCCGCAACCTCTAAAACACCTTAAAACCTTCAAGAAGAGGGATAATCCACTCTCTCAAAGAAAGATAAGACTCTAATATTATAGAAGAAATATGAATTTAGTGGAGGATAATCTGCAACCTCTAAAATACCAGCACCTTCAAGTAGAGGGATAATCCACATTCTAACGAGAAGGAACTAGCTCTGATATGAAAGATGAGTGTAGTCTTGACAAACTGTTACGAATTTAGAATATTGACTGGAAATCTAAATAAGAAGCTCAAGAAGAATCAGCAAGAACTAGATTTGTCAGATGAGTACAAGAACAACACTAGAGAGGTGAGCTAGAGCTCCAAGAGGTGTGTTGCCAAGATTGAGAATCTCCTCAGTCTTGGCTCCTATATATACTACAAGTTAGGAAGCTTCTCAAGTAGCTTCCACAAATTAGGAAGCTTCTCAAGTAGCTTCTACAAATTAGGAAGCTTTTCAAATAACTTCTATGAGTTAGGAAGCTTCTCAAGCAGCTTCTATAAGCTAAGAAACTTCTCAAGTAGCTTCCACGAGCTTAAAAACTTCTCAAGTAATTTCTACAAACTACAAAGCTTCTCTAGTACCTTCTAGAATCTTCTACAACTTCCTAGTGTATGTCCTTGACAGTTGGCTCTTATGTGCATTTACTAATATAATATCCATGCCAATAAATAAGATATTTCAACATATTTTGGCACAACCTTGAATCTAAGACTTCTTCCACCTTAAATTCTTGATTATTATCCACTTCTATAGGAAGAGGTGGCATTTATCTTCTTTTCAAGATATGTACTATCATATATGACTCAAAAAGATATATGTGAAATACAAGGTGGATCTTCATAGACTCGAATAGATATAATTGATAAGCAATAGGATTAACTTCTTTATTAATTAGAAAAGGCCAAAGCCTATATAATTTTAACTTGCCACAAGGACAAGTAGTCTTGATATTGCAATGAAGTAACCATACCTTATTACCTACATTATCGTTGTTTCTTGCAATAGACATATGTATTAATTTTTTGTCATTCTTGAGCTTCCTTTAACTTCGCCTTCATTATTGTATGTAGCTAATAATGTCAAAAGAAAAATATTTGGAACAATTTATTACTCAAGCCATTGCATGTGATAATTGATTATTTAAGAGATGTTAAGAACAAAGATTTGGCTAAAGAGGAATAAATCAAATAATAATGACAATTTCAAAGTTTTTAGAAACTTATTTATTGAGGTTAGAACTAATGCAAATTAATATGGTAAATTTAAATCCCTCATAGAGTAGAAAAATACTCAAAAATGTCAAGAGGGCTTATGCTAATATCATAGAGAAGCTAAATACATTCATTAATATTATCTAAAGAAATAACGCAATCACAAAATGAGAAGCATGGTTGCTAAAGAAGATAAGGTATCAAAAAACAAGTTTTTCTAGCTACAATAGAGATTGTGTGGCTAAAATCTCATATAACTCCTAGTAAAGGTCTTATTCTCTCTTTAAATTCTTCACCTTGTTTTACAATAGAAGTTTATTTAGGACCAAAAAATCACAAAGTCTTAGCTTTATTAGATTTAGGAGCCTTAGCCTATTTAATGGATAAAGATTTTATCAAAAAATAAGAGATATCATTAGTCGAAAAAACTAAACTTATATATGTAGAAGCCATAGATGATTGTTTGCTATCTTTTGAAGATGTTACATATGAGATCATTTCTTTAGATGTAGCAATTAAAGATCATAATAGTACAATAATATTTATTGTCATAAGATCTCTGTTCAATCTAGTTATTTTACAAATATCTTTGTTAAAAAAATATAATTCTTGGATAGATTGGATTTCTTGTAACTTTATTTATTTTGATAGTTTAATCCAAAATCTTCTTAGTCAAATAGAAATATATAAGTCTAGTACATCCAAATCCTTACTAGTAGGTATAAGAGCTTTTATACATGCCATCCAAAAAAGATTATCTTTTGCCTTATATGACACACCTATTTTTGATGGTAAAAAGATGTTAAGTAGTATTCTTAGTCAATATCAAGATTTCTAGGACATTTTTGAAAAGAAAAATATAAATATTCTTCAAGATCATTCTCCATATGATTGTTCTAATGATCTTCACATAAGAACTCAGCCACCATTTGGACCAATCTATAGCCTATCACAAAATAAGTTGGTTGCACTCAAAGAGTATATTGATGAAAACTTGGCTAAGAATTTTATTTGATATTCTAAATCTCCAATCAGCACTCCTATCTTATTTGTGAAGAAAAAAGATAGTTCTTTGCAGATCTGTGTGCACTATGGAAGACTCAACAAGATCACTATCAAGAATAGATATCTCCTATCTTTGATTTCATGACTTTTTGATTAATTGAATTAAGCAAAGATCTATATAAAAATAGATTTATAAAGAGCATATATTCTAGTATGCATTAAAAAAATTATGAATGAAAAACTACGTTTTGAACGAGATATGGACATTTTGAATATAATGTCATGCCTTTCGGATTTACAAATGCACTAGTTTCTTTTTAACATTTAATAAATGATATCTTTTGTAAGTTTTTTGATGATTTTATTGTTTGTTATTTGAAGGACATCTTAATTGACTCTAAAAACATAGAAGAGCATGAAGTTTATATTTGTTATATGTTACAAACACTTAGAGATGTAGGATTATATGTGAAGTTAGAAAAGTATATATTCTATACTATTCAAATTGACTTTCGAGGATACATTATTTCCAATGAAGGACTAATGATGGACTATCATGGATTGAAAGATTCTAAGAATAATAAAAGACATGTATTTTTTTTTGAGCTTTGATAATTACTATTAGACCTTCATTAAGAATATTTTTCAAGTTACAGCTCTACTTACACGTTTAACTTGTAAAGATAAACTTGAGAAGAATAAAGAAGCCATAGCATCGTTTAATGCTTTAAAAAAGAAATTTACTTATATACCAATCTAATATCATATTGACTTCTGTAAGATATTTTTCATGGAAAAAAATGCATCAGACTTTGCCTTTTGTATAGTATTATCAGAAATGGGAGCAAACAACAAATTCGATCTAGTAGCTTTCCATTCCAAAAAAATTTTAGCAGTGAAGATTAATTATGAGATCCACGACAAAGAGCTCATTATAATTTTAGATTCATTTTAAGAATGGCATCATTATTTAGAAGGCATCGTGAGTCCTATCACCATATATACAAATCACAAGAACCTTAAGTATTTCATGTCAGCACGTATTTAAAATCCTCTCTAAGCTTGTTGGAGCATGTCTTCATTAAGATTTGATTTCAAGATCACTTATCGACCTAAAAAATAAAAAGGTTTATTAGACGCCCTTTTTAAAAATTCTTATCTTATACCAAAAAAAAGGGATGCATTATTTTTTATCAACAAAGAACGATTCTCTTGAAGCCAGAATATTTTTACCTTTAAGCAATAAAATCAACATTGATTGTTGATACAACATTTGTCAAGGAAATTCAATCAAGTATGTCTTTTGATCCTCTTGTCCATGATATCAAAAATAATTCTTCTAAGTTTCATGGTACTTCCAAGTTCAAGTTTAAGAATAATCTATTCTATTTCAAAGAAAGAAAATAGAGTCTAAAAGAAGGAATATAATTACACATTCTTTAAACTCGTCATGACTTTTTTGTAATTGGATATTTTGGATACAACAAGACTTTGGAGCTAATATCAAGAGATTTTTGGTGGCTTCAAATGTGGAAGGCAATCAAAGACTTTATACAATCATATAATATTTATTCAAGATTTAAAATTCCTTGCCATCAACCTTATGGACTTCTTCAACCATTATTTATTCGAGAACAATCATGGTCTTCCGTTTCTATAGAATTTATTAAGAATATTTTAGTCTTAGGTTTGTATGATTCTAAATTTGTAGTAGTAGATCATTTTAATAAGATGGCATATTTTATACCATGTACAAAATCTATCACAAGTGAAGAAACAACTAAGTTTTTTCTTAACAACATCTATTATTATTACGAATTGCCTAAAAATATTATATTTGATAAGAAGATTTAATTTAAATTAAGATTTTAGAGAACCTTTTTTAAGATTTTAAAGGTGGATATAAAGCTTTCTTTGGCTTTTTATTCTGAAATTGATGGACAAACAAAATAGATAAATTAAATTTTGGAACAATACTTGAGGTGTACCATCAACTATCATCAAGATGATTGGAATACTCTTTTATCATTAACAAAATTTACATACAATAATTTCGTATATTCTTCTACAATAAATACCTTTCTTTGCCAATTATGATTATTATTCATGACTTGATACATTTGACTTTTCAAAAGTTGATAATCTTCCCACAAAAGATTTGACTAATTGTTTGTCAGAGTAACAAGTCTTTGCATTATCTTTCAATTTACATCAAAATTGATTGATAAAGGCCTTGTCATTCCAATCCACATTGCAAGCAAGGTTTTGGAATTCAGTAGTATATATAGTGGCTAATTGTGATCCTTGTTGTAAAGATAAGAACTTGTTCTCTACTATTCTTTTTTAATTAATTTTTCTAAATATGGCTGTAGATACTTCTAAGAATGAATTCAAATCATAAAAGAATTATAAATTCTTTTCCATTTAAGATGCAAATCAAGAGAAAGCACTTTTTGATAGAAGTACACATATAAATCTCATTTGAGTAGATCCATTCAGGTATTAGAAAATATGCAACCTTAGATAGTACTTAACTTGTTGTAAAAATCCTCAAAATTTTGATCTTATTCTATTAAACTTCTCTAACATACTAATCTTTGTTTCTATCATACTTATAGAAGCAAAATTCGTTAGATTTGGTTGTAAGGTTGATCTACTTGCTTTGTTTAATTACACAACTTCTTCTTGCAAACTTTGAACTTCTTCCATAGGTATAGGCATAGTACCTCCATGATTCACATTGGAAATATGTGAGATTTCCACTCTTAGAATATTGACAAGCTCATAAAGATTTGTAATAGTTATAAATCTATTTTCACTTTTACTGAGAGTACAATGTATAATCTTTCTTTTTATAGATAATTCAAACAAATTCAAGAAGTTAAATTATAAGTGAGTAATTTTTAACCTCTAATATCAAATAAAAATTTCTATAAAATGAGGTACTCTATTATCTTTGAAAAAAAGATTATTATTAGAAAATAAGATTTTTTTGTTTAAAGATGGATAGTTTGCAACCTTCAAAATATAATAATAAAACTAAAGTAATCTACTCACTTCTAAAATAAGATAAAAATAGTAAGTTAATACTCTTGTAAAACTATCAAAGATATAAATCTCATAAAAAGAAAATCCGTAATACACTTTTGTGTCATTGAAAGAAACTAAAAAATCACTCAAAGATGATATTATATTGAATTAGAATAGCTATTGCTAAAAACAAGAACTCTAGAAAGTTTTGAAACAAGACTAAGGACTAGAAAGGCATTGACAAGAGTGAAGAAGGCTTCATTCGTGCCTCCATATATATTCTTAACTAAGAGCTATGTGGTGATGTTGTGTAGAACCTCTAAAACATGTTGACTTTATAAGACACATATTTTAATGTGTAAGATAAGTTTCTATATGTATACTACATAATTAGCTTGTTTTGCAAGCTACTAACATATAGTTAACTTGTTGACCAAGTTTCTAACCTATTAATCAACTACAAACACATTTAAAGTCAAAGCAACATCTATAAAGCTTTTAAGAAGCTTTTCTAAAAGATATTATAAAATTAATCTATTTTTATATATTTTTACTAAATTCTATCTAATTATATAGATATTTATTATAATATCTATATATATTTGTAATAAAAATTTATTCTAAGTAATCTTCTAAATTTTGAAAGATTAAACTTAGACCAAATGAAAGATGCACAAACAAATAGAGATGATAAAAAAAAAGATGGTTAGATTGATACTTGCTGAAGATAAGCAGGTTTAGAAGAAATAGATGTCATGTTGAAAAATAGCATAATATGTTAAAATAATATGAAATGATATAAAATTTTGGATTATAATTAAAAATTAAATAAAATAAAAAATATAAAAAATATTTCTTTAATTTATTTAAATTTATAGTTTAAGTTTTGTAATTAAAGATAGAAGTTATAAGATTTATCAATAAGAAGTTTAAAGGGGCTTTGAAATCAAAAGTATAATATTTTGACTTTTAGGCCATTTCATGTGAGTAAATAAGATGAGTGATAGAGGACTTCATTTCTATTGGTTGAAAGTCATGTCTAATAGACTTCAAGATATTATCTAAGATCACACTATAGTTTAGGACCACTTTAAGGCAATCCATTTAAGGCCAAGTGTGACTGGATTTTTCTCCTCTCACTTAAATTTGATTTAATTAGATCATAACTTACATCAGAGCTCAATTTTAATTAATGTGGAGATACAAATCATCTATAGGATAGGAAAACCAAAATGAGGTAATAAATAAAATTAATCCAACAATAGAATAAGTTGGTTACATTTTTTTATGATTTAATTTTTAGCATTTGTAGTTCATTTAGTTAGGTACCTTCCAAGACTTATTCTATCAAACTTAAACTCTAAAAATTATGAATTAGAATAAAATAAAATAGAAACAATGAATACCATGCTAGAGTGCTAGTCTAGGGCTTTCCAAGGTAGTATTAATGATGTAAATTGGAGTTCTATATAGGAAGTTATCTATGGATGAAGTTTTTATGACAAAACTTCATCTAAAATTGAAAATTCAGTAATTAACAACCTTAAATATTTAAGTTCAGTACTAACATGATGTTAATTTTTTTTTTAAGATAAAAGATGAAAGTTGGAAGATTAAAAAATTAAAATAAATAATAATAATAATAATAATAATAATAATAATAATAATATATATACATATAATTAAATTTAATTTAAATTTAAATTAGAATTAATAATTAAAAGTTAAGTGAAATTTTAAAAATAATAAAAGTAAAAGATTAAGTTTAAAAGTAAAAGTTTAAAGTTGAAGGTTAAAAGTAAAAGCTAAAAGTTTAAGGTTAAAAGAAAAAATTAAAAGTTTAAAGTTAAAAGAAATAGGAAAAAATTAAATGATCAGATTAATCTTTATTTTTATTTTTTATTTTATTTTTAAGGGTAAGAATGGATGGAAAGATAAGAATTTAAGATTAATTTCCAATTTAGGTAAAAGTTCTTTGAAATTATTAAATAACATTAATTAATGGTAATAAGACGAATGAGTGATAATATAGCAATTTAGGTGCTAAGGGATGTGATTAGAGGATGATTAGGGAAGAAAAAACTTACTTAGAGTATGTCAAGTTGAGGGCAGCAAATCCCTTGTCATTCAAAAATTTGCTAAAAATTCCACACAGCTCCTATGCACTTGAAATATTTTGTGGTTGAGGTTGACATAGAGTTGCTCCTATTTACCAAATTTCATGGTGATCCGAGGTTTGACATTCGAGATGTGTGTTTTCAAAGCAAGGCGACTTGAGCTGCCTAGGCAGCACACCCCCTTCTACTTAAAAATTCACTAAAAATCAATTAATAGTTTAAAATTGACAAGTATAATTTTTCCTAAAACCACACTTAGAAGAGTTCCTTTCTTCAACAAATTTCAGAAAAAAAAATTTAATTAAGTATTAAGATACAATATTTCAAAGCTGATTATTCAACACTACCGAGGCACCAGATCCCTTTGCATTTTAAAATTCATTTAAAAATTCATTAAAAATTTGCTAATTTAGTTGTAAATTTTAACTACAATTCTAATTCTAATTATCTTACTTGGATATAAGCAAGGGTTCTTGCCATCAAAGCATTCAAAATCACCATTCTTCAATTTAAACTCCCTTAAGCATGAACTCTTGGCAAATTCAAAACCTAATTATAAATTGGCCTTGAATTTGTGATTTTTTCCAATTTTTCCTTTTTTTCAACTTCAAGTAGTGATTAAAATCACTATGAGAGGAAACTCCACCAAAATTTTAGCTTGTCTCCATCTTTTTAAGATCATCATTAATTTAAAAATTAGACTTTATATTTTTAATCCAATTAAATTACAGTATGAAATTTAAGCTTAAAAATCTTCAAAACTAATTAAGAAGATAGAGTAATTAGGTTTAAGGGACTTTCTAACCATAGTCAAATTAGAAATTAGCTTTTGGATTGAAAATTAAGATTGTGGATTAATTTAAGATATAATTCCTAATAATTAGAAGATAAATTCTACTAAAATTTTAGTTTTATTACTAAGAAAAAGATTTAAAGTAATTCAAAAAAAAATCATATACCTTTTAAATTTACTATTTTTTCTTTTGAATTTTAAAATACTTAATCAATCTACTAATTAGAAGTATCCATCTAATTAACAACCTAAAGATATGATCAAAGTCATAATTAACTAAAAAAACTAATTTAGATCTATTAATTAGTTATATTAGCATTAAAATTAGTAAAAATATGTTAAAAATTATAAAAAAAATTATAACTAACCATTGGAGCTTTTAATTATATTCACACCAAGCAAACCATTCAAAGAAAGGAAATATATTCAATGTTTGGAGATTGGATTCAAAAAGTTTGTATTTTGGACTAGAATTTGGATAAAATTAATGTATGATTTAGAGTTGTAATGAGGGAGTTATGGTTTTTTGAAATTAGAGTGTGATTTTGGTACTTATTATTATTCTTTTAAGTATATAAAGAGATGTAAGAAAGCATTGAAAAATCAAAAAATTCACATTTAAAAGCAAACTTGAAGATCTACATTTTATATAAAAAATTTGATAAATTCCAATCTAAAATAAAGAAAAAAGGGCTATTGAAAGTTAGTATTGAAAATTGGGATTTTTAAGAAAATTATTTTTAATGGAGGTTTTGATTTGAATTATATCTTGAGTTTTTGGACAAATTTTTGGCTCAAATGTTTTACAAATGTAGATGGCTATATTAAAAAGGTCTATATGAAAATTTATCATATTTAAACATTGACACAAAATTGTGAAGATTTATAATATTTATAAATATATTCTTATTTTAATTAAGAATAACATCCATAATTTTAACTTCTATAAATAATTCAAATAAATTCAAAAATTAAATTAGAAGAAGATAATTTGTAATCCATATTAAAATTAATTGATAAAGATTTTATCATTCAAATCTACATAAAAAATAAGATTTTGAAATTTAACATTATATAGCATGGTTAAATGTGATCTTTATTGTAGTAATACAAGTTTTGTCACTTCTATCTTTTTATAATTGTTTTTTCTAAATATAGCTATAAATACTTTCAAGACTAAATTCAAATTATAGAATATCATGAATCTTTTTCCATCAAAGATACAAACCAAAAAAGAATAATTTTAGATATAAGTATGCCTATGAATCCAACTTGAGTAAATCTATTGAAGTATTGAAAAAAATAAAATCTTAAATAAAACTTAATTTGTTGCAAAAATCCTTGAAATTTTGATCTTGTACCATCAAACTTCTCAAACATACTAATCGTTGCCTCCCTCATGTTTATAGAAGCAAGACTTCTTGAATTTAGTTGTGAGGCTCATCTATTTACTTCTTTTAACTATACAACTTTTTGGTGTAGAATCTTGAATTCTTCTATAGGTATATGAATATTGCTTCTAAAGTTGGCATTAATGATGCATAAAATTTCTATTCTAAGAGTATTAACAAGCTTATGAAGATCTATAATAGTTATAAATTTATTTTAAATTTAGCTAAGAATAGCATCCATAATTTTTTCTTTCATAGATAATTCAATGTCAAGGACAAAGACTCGATGAGGAAAAATATACATTAAAATGCTATCTCGATATAATAAGTCAAAATATAAACAAGTAGGTATATTAAAAGGAAATTGGAATGGCTATTGCCACAAGACAAGAAACTAAAGACTCTTGAACCTGGACTAGAAGCAAGAAAGGAGTTGACAAGAGTGAAGAAGCCTTCACTCTTGTCTCTATATATACTATCTAACTAGGGGCTACGTGGCGACGTTCTATAGGACCTCCAATATGTGTTGACTTTGTAGGACACATGCCTTGACTTACAAGGCAAGTTTTTCTACGTGTGGGCCACATAGTTAGCTTGATCTTCAAGCTACCAACATGTGTGGCACATGGCCAATTTGTTGACCACGTTTCTAATCCAAAAAGTCAATTAAAGACACCTATGAAGTCAAAGCAGCGTCTAGGAAGTTTCTAGGAAGCTTCTATATTAAATATTATACAATTAACTTACTTTTATCTACTTTTACTTACTTCTACCTATTTCTATATGTAATTATTAGCTTACATGATTATGGCCGTAACATTACCCCCCCTTCTAGAGACGAGTTCCACGAGGAGTGGTCATCATATGTTGAGGAAATCTATGATGCGACGAATTGTATTTGCCACATACTCTGATCTCTGTTCTCTTCGAAGATGATTGATAGGGCCTCTCAACCATCGGTAGTGTCTCATACCAGGGCGAGAAGACCACCCAGTTATTTGATCATTATTGAGGCCTTCATAACTTCCTTCGAATAGAATATTCGGAACACCATCAGGAGTTGTTCCTACCTCTAGCAAAATCACCAAACATCGAGAGTCCCTTCCCAAATCGTGATACCAAACGCGTTGTATCTCACCATCTGTTCGAGGAAGAACATGTCGTTCTTGAAGATCTTCATCTCGATTGCGTCGTCTTGAAGGTTGTGACAATCGTAATGTCTCGTCCGGCAGGTCAGCAAACGAAGGTTCTTGAGTTGAATCTGCTGGTTGTTGGCTCTCCATCTAATTAGCGTCACAAATGCAAAGAAGTTACAAACAAGGATAGGAAATTGAATGTTGTCTTGCCTCAATCTTGTCTCTTTTATAAGAGAGATTTTCATCTTGGTTTTGATGGATGTCGTTGATGAAAAACTTTGACTTTAGTTGATGCATTTGCTAGATTCCTGGATGGCTCCCATGTGCGTTCACTAATATCATATCCGTGCCAATGAACAAGATATTCCAACTTATTTCGGCGCCGCCTTGAGTCTAATATCTCTTCCACCTCAAATTCTTCATTATTATCTACTTCTATAGGAGGCAGTGGCATTTGTCTTCTTCCTTGTATATCCACTGTCTTATATGGTTCAAGAAGAGATACGTGGAATACAGGATGGATCTTCATTGACTCTGGTAGATGTAACCGATATGCAACTGGGTTGATCTGTTCAGAAACAGAAAAGGGGCCAAGCCTACGATAGTCCAACTTGTCACAAGGTCGAGTAGTCTTGATATTGCGACGAAGTAGCCATACCTTATCACCGACGTTGATCTGTGGTTGCTCCATACGATATAGATCTGCGTTTATCTTTTGTCGTTCTTGAGCTTCCTTCAATTGTGTCTTCATTATTGCATGTAACTCTGACAACCGATTTGCCATATCTTCTGCTGCAGGATTATCAACTTTTGAAAAATCAAAAGTATCAAGTCGTGGATGATAGCCATAATTGGCAAAGAAAGGTGTTTGTTGCGTGGAAGAATGTACCGTATTATTATAAGCAAACTCTGCCAATGGCAGAAGGGTTGTCCAATCATCTTGTTGGTAGTTGATAGTATACCTTAAATATTGCTCCAAGACTTGGTTTACGCGCTCTGTTTGTCCATCAGTTTGAGGATGAAAAGCCGAAGATAGTTTTATGTCCACTTTTAAAATCTTGAAAAGGGTCTTCCAAAATCTTGACACAAATTGAGTTCCCCTATCTGATGTGATATCTTTAGGTAATCCATGATAGCGATAGATATTATCAATGAAAAGCTTAGCTGTTTCTTCACCTGTGATAGATTTTGTACATGGCACAAAATGTGCCATCTTGGTGAAACGATCTACTATCACAAATATAGAATCATAAGATCTTGAGCTTGGAAGATCTGTGATGAAATCCATAGAAACAGAAGACCATGGTTGTTCTGGTATAGGTAATGGCTGAAGAAGTCCGTAAGGTCGATGACGAGGAATTTTTGATCTTGAACAAATATCACATGATTGTACAAAGTCTTTGACTGACTTCCACATTTGTGGCCACCAAAAATCTCTTGATATGAGTTCCAAAGTCTTATTATATCCAAAGTGCCCTGCTGCTGGAAAGTCATGACATGCTTGAAGAACACGTAAACGTGCTTCTCCTTCTGGAACATATAGGCGTCCTTCAAAATATAATAGATTATTCTTGAACTCAAACTTAGAAGGATCATGAGACTTGGAAGAATTATTCTCGATATAATAAACAAGAGGGTCTGAGGACATACTGGACTGGATTTGCTTGAGAAAAGTTGAATCAACAGTCAATGTTGATTTCATTGCTCGGAGATGAAATTGCTCCGGTTTCAAGAGGACCGTTCTTTGTTGCTCAAAAGCTGCATCTCCTTCTTTTGGTGCAAAATAAGAACGTCTAGATAGGGCATCGGATAAACCTTGTTGTTTTCCTGGCCGATAAGTGATAATGAACTCGAATCTTGACAAAGACATACTCCAACGAGCTTGACGACGATTCAACACGCGTGCTGACATGAAATACTCGAGGTTCTTGTGATCTGTATACACAGTGACTGGACTAGAAGCGCCTTCTAGATAATGACGCCATTCTTGAAAGGAATCCACGATCGCAAGAAGTTCTTTATCGTGGATCT